>NC_057812.1:48016258-48032749 GCF_018294505.1 Triticum aestivum | reverse complement strand
CCAACCTCGCCGTGGCCACCACCGGGCCCCGCCACCCTCGTCCGGCTCCTCCGGCGGCCGGATCGGGCTCCGGCGAGCCTCCCCACGCCCCTGTGGTCCTCCTCCGGCGAACCCTCTCTCTCCGGTGAACAGTACTCCGGCAGCCTCGATTCCCGTGCCCGATCTGGATCTGGATCTGGAAATTGGACGGTTGATTTTTCGCTCCCGAAACCTAATTTTTGTGCTAACTTTGACCAGTGATATCTCCGCATCCGTAGCTCCGATTTGGACATATAGTATATCGAAATGTTCATATCGACGAGTACATCATTTCATTCCATTGCATCATTTTCATTTGAGTGCATATTGATGCCCCAAATTCGGTTAGAAGGAGGCTTCGTGAGTTAATTGTCAGATCTGCTAGTTCATCTTAGACTTTTGTCATTTTTGCCATGATTATTGTGTGCATGATATGCCTGTGAGTCCTTCATATGTTTTGTTAAGCATTTTGTCTTCTTTCCAGAGGTGCAACCGATGCATTTTTAGGATGTGTGTGGTGACTTGTGCAAGCTTGCAAAGTGAGGCACCCGGTAAATCTGTTTTCAGGGACTTAGTTGTTTTCACTATGTCTGGGATTATTTAGTTCATGATGCCATATGTTCAGCTTGTTTCCTAATGATCCGTGCCTCTTTTGAGGATGATCAGTTAAGGAGTTTTGTTATTCATGTTATGCTCTATCCATCCATGTCTTTGTTTGAAATTATGGAGCACCCTAGCTTGAGTAAATTGAGCTCTACATTTGCTTCGTGGTGAATGTGGGCAGATCGTCAATTCGTTTGCGATTTTGCCGATGTTATTGTAGTTGATCCGTGCATGCTATGCCATTGTTCTTGCCATGTCTAGCTAGCATTTTGTACCTTCTTAATGGATGTATGCTTGCCTTGCCATGACTTGCACCGTGGTGAGTGCATCGAGCTTGTTTACATGCCTTCGTGAGTTATATTTCAGCATGTCTCAGTTTTCACCAAGTCTAAAAACTGATTGTGTTTTAGCTATGTTCGTGTGCTCGTTTATATATTTTGTCAACCCTTTTGGCCCCAGGTCACTTTGGATCTTTTGTTAAGCTTGTTGAGTAGCTCCATTCCATGTTCTTACTTGTCTTAATCAGGTCATGTATCATGTTGTTTTGCTGCTCCGAAGGGGGCTTCGTGCTCTGAAATTTCAGACAAGTGTTAATTTCACTAAGTCTGGAATCTGTTTTGCATTTGCGTTTTTGCCATTGCTTGTTTGAACCTCATAATGGATGAATTGGACATGGCTCAGTGCTAGTCTTTTGTTAAGCATCTTGTGTGCATCCCTGCCATGTATTTTGTTGTCATGTTTGGTGGCTGTAGCATGTTCATTTCATTGCATTTAGATGCCTACTTGCTGTAAATCGCAGACCGGTGTCATTCTTAAAACGCTTGCCATTTCCAAACCGTAACTCCGATTCCGGTGTTCTTTATATCGTTTTCAAGCGATTTCATCTCATATTTCCAGTGGCACCCTTGGAATTCCAAGTTGAGACCAGGTTCATGCATTTCCTGTCATATCTTGCATTTTGCATCCCGCATCGCATCCCGCATAACATTTCATCATTGCATCATATTGCTTGTCCTTGCACGTGGTTGATTGTATCCTTGTTGCTTGTTTGTCTTGTTTGGGTAGAGACGGGAGACGAGTTCGCTACCGAGGAGCCCGTTGAGTTTGCTTGTGAGGATCCAGTCAACTCTGACAATTGTGCAGGCAAGATGATCATACCCTCGAAATCACTACTATCTTTGCTATGCTAGTTCGCTCGCTCTTGCTATGCCAATGCTATGATGCCTACCTTTTGCTTGTCAGCCTCCCAATTGCCATGTTGAAACTCTAACCCACCTTGTCCTAGCAAACCGTTGATTGGCTATGTTACCGCTTTGCTCAGCCCCTCTTATAGCGTTGCTAGTTGCAGGTAAAGATTGGAGGCCGTTCCTTGTTGGAACATCTTTTATTTACTTGTTGGGATATCATTATATTGATATGTTATCTTAATGCATCTATATACTTGGTAAAGGGTGGAAGGCTCGGCCTCTCGCCTAGTGTTTTGTTCCACTCTTGCCGCCCTAGTTTCCGTCATATCGGTGTTATGTTCCCGGATTTTGCGTTCCTTACGCGGTTGGGTTATAATGGGAACCCCTTGATAGTTCGCCTTGATTAAAGCTTTTCCAGCAATGCCCAACATTGGTCTTACCATTTTCCACCTAGCCTTTTCTTTCCCTTGGATTCTGCAGACTCAAGGGTCATCTTATTTTAACCCCCCCGGGCCAGTGCTCCTCTGAGTGTTGGTCCCACTGAGCGATGTCCGAGGCTACCAGGGGCAACTCTGGGCTGGCTTACCCGACGTCTGGCTCATCTGAGTGTGCCCTGAGAAAGACATATGTGCAGCTCCTATCGGGATTTGTCGGCACACTCGAGCGGTGTTGCTGGTCTTGTTTTAACCTGTCGAATTGTCTTGTTGTACCCGGTTGCCGAGTCTGATCGGTGTGTCTCGGGTGGAGGTCTATTCCTTCGTTGACCGTGAGAGCTTGTCATGGGCTAAGTTGGGACTCCCCTGCAGGGATTGAACTTTCGAAAGCCGTGCCCGCGGTTATGGGCGGATGGGAATTTATTAATGTCCGGTTGTAGATAACTCGAACCTTAACTTAATTAAAATGAATCAACTGAGTGTGTTACCGTTATGGCCTCTTCTCGGCGGAGTCCGGGAAGTGGACACGGTGTTGGAGTAATGCTTGCGCAGGTTGTTCTTCTAGATTCTCGCTCGCGCCTTGCCTCCTCTTCTCGCTCTCTTTTGCGAATAAGTTAGCCACCATATGCTAGTCGCTTGCTGAAGCTCCACATATACTTGCCTTATCCTCCCTATAAGCTTAAATAGTTTTGATCGCGAGGGTGCGAGATTGCTGAGTCCCTGTGGCTCACAGATACTATAACTCCAGATGCAGGTCTAGGTTATTCCGCTCCAGGTGACGATTACGAGCTCAAGTGGGAGTTCGACGAGGACTCTCAGCGTTACTACGTGTCTTTTCCTGATGATCAGTAGTGGTGCCTAGTTGGGGGTTCGATTCAGGGCCTTGTCGCATGTTGGATTCTTTTCTATTTTGGCGCCGTAGACGGGCCATGAGTGTTTGTCTGATGGATGTTATTTATGTACTCTGATGTGACGTGGCGAGTGTAAGCCAACTATGTATCTCCCCCTTTTATGATATAATACATGGGATGTTGTAATGATTGCCTGACTTGCAACATTGCTTTCAATGCGGTTATGTCTCTAAGTCGTGCCTCGACACGTGGGAGCTATAGCCGCATCGAGGGCGTTACACATACCCTCACCGCCTAGTTAGCAACCCTTGTAATCCCAAATCCATATGCAAGAAACACCTCCCCATGAGACAGGACTAGGGCTTTTTACCTCTGTCGTAGAGGGGTCTGAACGTGTATCCTTATTGTGTCACCCATCTACGTCTTGATAGATCAAGCCTTGTTCTCCTACCTCTCTTACTGTCTGATTTATCCACATGACAGTTGCCCCACCACTGTGGGGCTGTGCATCTTCTGATCAATAGCACGTGTGGTTTCTTCACCTATTTTCGATGGCAAGATGATTCCAAGAAACTTCATCCTCTTCGGTTCGGTCAGTTTTGTCATTGATGATTCATCGTGGCTTCCCAGGGGCCCCGCTGAACTGCGACGCGCTACCTGCTCACCGCAGCTCACACTCCTGCACTGATGGCACCGACTTGATGTATCTCCATGAGTTTGATCCATATCAGGTTGCTAGGTCGGATGTTGTTCGTCGTCGCCAGAAGTGTTCTGGCAAACCCTGTCCTCATCATCATTTGTTACGTCGCATGATGGTTCAGTACGTAGCACTGCTCCAACCCACTGAGTCTCTTCATGGTCTTTTCGCATGTATCACTGGCGATGAGGAGAGTTATGGTAGCCATGCTTCTATAGTGTAGGTTTTTATGGCAGACTGTCGTGATACCCGATGGTGCAGAGAACAACTAGAATGCCAATGGCCGGCAGTGGCGATGTTGCCCGTGTGGCAATGATTCCCGTGGTGGTGATGGTGCCTGTGGTGGCACCAGAGCTCCCACTCAAGAGCAGCTGGCCACAATGGCATGGGAGGCTGAGCAGACGCTTTAGACGCCAATTGATACATCCATGCCAGAAGGTATTCAACTTGAGGCAGCTTGATTGGCCACTTTGGCTGAGAGGAAGCTCTGGAGAAAATGGAGTGGAATCTGATGGCGTGGGCACAGGACATCATTGGCACCAATCGACCTTAGAGGCAGCTTTTCCCAACTGCATATTTAGGAGATTCCTGTACTTCGCACTTCGGTGCAGAATTTCGTGGCAGCCACCCAAATTGCATATTCAATCCAGCCCTCAGGATCAGGACCTAATTATATCCTCCACTTGATTGTTCTGCTCAAGTCAGCTTTTTGGAGCAGAACCAGGCTATCACGTAGTCTCACAATCAGATCCGTTCTAAGTCGGCTCAGGCTGATACGATGGCTTTGGTCCAGAGTCCACATGTTTCTTGGAAGTTAATTGTTTCACCAGCTCATCGAGATGTAACTCCACATCGCCAGCGTGATGCACCGCCGCATTGTCGGGACCTTACTCTATTGTGACATGAGGATCCATACTTCAACTAACTAATCCCTCCTTGGCGCAACCAGTACTCACCTTGGCACGGAGAGCCTTTGCCCCAGCGACACGCCAAACTATGGTAATGATCTGAGGCAGGGACTTTCTCCACATTAGCGGGATGATTAGTACCCCTGAGGGTGCGGGAACTCACCACGTGGACGAGATGATCGCTTCTATGACACTTAGGATCACTTGACTCAAACCGGAGTGGTACGAGGTCGGGTGGAAAGAGGTGACTATAACAGAGATTACCCGAGTGGTTCCAGTTCTTTGGGACACTTGTGCTTCAATCGGTGTATTCATTCAACCACGGTTTCACACCTGTTCTGGATGGCAGCTGGGGTTAACAAGTACTTCCAGTACAGTGGGAACTCCAAGTCCGAGACTTGGCTCGATGATTATCCCAAAGTGTTTATAATTGATCAAAACATAGTATGAATCACAAAAAAGATATCAATATGTTTGAGACGTATCACATAGCTCATTGGTGGGAAAGGACACCATCACGGCAAGCCAGTCCCTGCAAAAGACGGATATCGGAGGGGGGAGTGTTTGGCGAGGAGGAAATGAGATCTTCCGCTTCTGCCAGCGCCGGTCCTGGGGTGGTCGTAGGATGCACTTCTAGAGCAGTGAATTAAAGGGTATCCAGGTATGCCATGATGTACCTGCAAGCTGGTGATTCACTGACTAATGCATTATGATGTTGGCAATGCAAATTTCCTGAAGTAGATCCTCCAACATTACTGTGAAGCCTTGGGCCAGCTAGTAAGTTAAACAAAGTCAAGCATATTCTTTAGCCCTAATGCATGAGTTGAGGAACGCGAGGGGAGACGGACTATCCAGAATATCATGACCGAGGCATTGACTGATAAATACCTAGATTTGTCAGCGATTTTGGGTGTTGATAGAAGTGATTGCTTCCACTTCTTAATTGAGAGTGTCCTAAAGAGAGTAAGTAGGTGGAAAGATAAGCTGTTGTCCACGGGTGGCAAAGAAGTCCTCTTAAAGGCGATTGCTTGAACTATATCAACGTATGCGGTGTCCCTTTCTAAAATCCCAAACAAGGGTGTGAAGGGATTATTGACGTGATGTCACAATATTGATGGGGTGATGGCAACCATCCTGGAAGAAGATGCACTGTATAGCATGGTGAAAATGTGCATTCCAAAAATGAGTACAGGTATGGGGTTTAGAGATATACATTACCTCAACCTTGCCCTGCTTGCTAAACGAGCGTGGCAATTAATCGAGAACTTAGATTCTCTTTGTGCTATGGTGCTACAAGAAAGATACTACCCTTCTGGAGACCCTTTGAACGCGGATGCGAAAAAGGTAGCTTCTATACATGGCAGAGCATATGTTAAGGGATCAAAACCGTCAAGAAAAAAAAGGTCATATGTGGCGTGTCATGGTAACAGTATAGACATCTGGAGGATATATGAGTGGATCCCTCATGGTCCTTCGAGAAGAATTATAACTACTAGTCGTCAACCCGTGCATTCGCACGGGCTAGTTAATTGATGTTGTTTATTTTTTGTTTTATCAAACACACTTTTCCTACTCAAAGGGACAATGTTGTAGTGATTGTAATGTGTTATATATTGAGTTACTTTGAGTTTGTGGAAACGTAGTTTAGAAAAGTTGACGACATATATATTTGAAAAAACTGATTGATATGCAGGAACATGGGATGCTAATTGGATAAGTATCTGCATCTTCTTTGTTAGCTAGGAGGTAAATTATACTATATATTATTTGATAATTATATAAAGTAGCTAATCAAATAAATGCCCTCAAATATTGTCTTTCTTCTCACGGGCTTTGCTAATGCTCGTCAAGAAGTGCAGCCTTCTTCTGTGTATAACGCCTAGTTAATTTGTTACCTTCATGTGTGGTTTATGTGCACACAACTTACTCGTTAAGTATATCACAATCATCCCTATGTATCGAGAATTATGCAGATTGATTAATCATTTTGTTTGTGTGTCTCAAACATGGTGCAAGTCATCATTTCACTAAGATCACGTATCTCTAGCTTGAGTTTGTACCTAAGCCATAAAATGGGACATGTGGTTATAGTGCAACATAATTTTCTACCTAAACAATGAGATATCAGCAAATTTACCTCGGACATGTCTTCTCAGGTTCTTTTTCACATTTTGGACGGCAGAAGTGATTCCCTTCTTTTGTACTGTTTTTCTATTATATTTGCCGCATTATATGTAGTACCACTTACCTCATATATCAATTTGCTTAATCGTTGCTTCTGCAGAATAGAACTTTTCATATCCACCGCAGGTTAAATTAGCACCTAAACATATGAAAAAAGAATACGGGAGAATATATATCAAGGACAAAATAAATAAATATTTGCTCTTACTTAAAATATTTTGGATATTAGATGCAAGTGGAACATTCTTACAAATATTAGACAGAAACTATACCCACTGAATCCATGAAATTAATCGTGGTCCATCGGCACTAAGAAATATTTCTAACCAAACTCATGAGAGCAATCAAGATTCACTACCATGAAATATTGATTGACATTTGTGTCTCGTACGATACATATTGTTGACATAACTGGTAAAAGAAACTTTTTTGTACGCCGTAGATATATATGCCTGGGCTTTTGGTTTTATTCTTTATTTTATTAAATGGCAAGACAACCACAAAACTGTGAAGGCTACCAAGCGTGCTCCCTCCATTTTGTTTTTGCTTCTGCCTCAAAATGGTGCAAGTCGTCATTGCAGTAAGATCACGTATCTCTAGCTTAAGTTTGTAACTAATAATAAAATCGGACATGTGGTTAGTGCAGGATAAATTTCTACCTAATTAATGGGATATTATCAAATTTACCTTGGACATGTCTTCTCAGGTTCTTCTTCACATTTTGGACAGTAGAAGTTATTTCTTTCTTTTGTACTACTTGTTTGTTATATTTGTCGCATTATATATAGTACCAGTTATCTCATATATTAATTCACTTGATCATTGCTTTTGCAGTATAGAACTTTTCATGTCCATAAGCACATAAACATATGAAAAAAGAATACTTGACGGAATTGGGGCATTCTTACTAATATTAGGCAGCAACTATACTAACCTAAACCTTGAGTGGAATCGTGATCCACCTGCACTGAGAAATAATTCTAACCAAACTTATGAGAGCAATCATGATTCCCTACCCTGAAATATTGTTTGACATTTGTTTCTGCTATGATAGATACTCTTAACATAAGTGGTAAAAGAGACTAATTTGTACGTTGTAGATATATAAATGGCAAGATGCCTACAAAAGTGTCATCTTACCAACCGTGGGTCATTCATTCATGCATTTGTTCCTAGTTCATTATATCCTTTAGCCAGTTCAACTTGACATGAGGCAGACATCAATAAGTCACCAGTTAGGCGTCTTTGTAATCATTGTTGTGTTTGGTTAACTTCAAGAAAATAAACTAATATGCATCATCACTCTTTCATATACATGATCTAGTGGTCTCATTTTATATATATAGTCCAATCTGACATTTATCTCAAATAGTATAATTTGTACATACAAAACATAAAGTCCACTATTTCGGGTAGTTTTTCGTTTGGTGCATGACTTCATGTACATGTTAATAGATCTTCTGATGATTACACTGAAAAACTATGTGCAAGGATAAACAAAAAAACATTATACATACATGGAGTTGTGTACGGCATATGCCTGAGATGTGACAGGAATACATGCACCCAGTAGTGGAAACTTCTATCTTATGAACATGCCACGTGTCTATCCTGTAGAAAGCAATAGATTTATGTTGAAATTCCCATTACGCAAAGGCTGCAAACAAAAAGAAATATTTTTTTCTTATTAAGCTTGTAAGTAACCTTAGTTGAAAACGAACCAACATGACAAAATTACAGGTTGCTTCTAAAATTCTGAACATGTAGGATATATGGGTTCATCTAAATACAAAGGATGTAACCTGGCATGCAGAGGAGCATCCGGACAGTACATAATCTCGCCTTCCGGTGAGTCTGCTCGACACTTCGAGTTCCATCAGGTGATGACGCAACCATGTGGCCGGCTACATTCCAACGTCCAACATGCAGCAAACCTTGATCTGCTGACTTCGGTTAAAGCGTTTTCTAGCCGAGGAGAGAACTTAAAAGAGAAAATACAGAGGAGCGTCAAAGCATACTTACTATCATCGTAATCCAGAACATGGACACCACGTGAACAACAGTCACGACCAGCAGTACCTCAGACTGCGGGGGCGTGGTCTCCTGCCTGGCGCTTCAGCCAAAACACAGAGCAGTGTCTAGGGTTGTCTCTTTTCCACTGAGAAAATCTGAAGCCAAGTACATATCTCTCGTATCCCTAATTGATTATCTGATTCGAAGCAATTAAGGATGAAAACAAACAAACATACCACATATTAGCAAAGCAATGCCGGATGCTTGGGCACATCTACCTATCCGTGCCATGCATGGACGTCTCGGACCAGCTTGCTACAGGGAGAGAGAACGGGTGAGGTTCTGCATGGTGGCGATGTAAGCTTTACCTCGAACTCAGCGACTGTCTGCTTCAGCCGCGAACTCACTCCCCGCATCGTCCCATGTCCGCATGGCCTTCCCGATCTGCCGTGAGGGGTCAACCGCGGCTTGGCACTGGTGCTCGCTGTCGTTGGGGCAGTGGAACGCTTGCCTGCCGCTACACCACGGCAACAAATGCGATTGCTGGGGTGATGTTTTTGCCGGCGACGGCGGGGAGCCTATATCCTGCGAGTTTGGCGTGCAAGTAAAAGAGATTAGGTTAGGGCTAAAGAAGGGACGTATCTTTGATGGCATACGTGGGTGTGGGTATCTTTCTGAAAAGATCTATTGGTTATAAATTTTCTTTGACTAAAAGAGGGTCAGCCTAATCTATAATATATAATACCTAAATAAAAAGTTCATCTCCACTATCCTATTTCTCTCAACATGCAGCCCATCCACCTCAGCAATCTTGCCATGTCATCAACTCAAAACATGCATGCATGCCATGTCATGGGTTCAGTTTCCAGTCGTACCCAGCCGACAGAGATAGCCGCAGCGTTTCCTGTCCCCTCATCCTGCACCTGTTCCTCTCCCCCACCGTGGCCTTTTATTATGGCTTTTAACAACTACATACAGATAAGAAGAGGGCCTTGATCTTTTCACTTCGACTCCCTCCCACCGATCTGCAACAATTCTCCACCACTGACCAATCCATATGTTGCTCAACGCCTTCATATGAGCTTATAGATCATCCATCTTCTTAAACTGAATCACGAGACAAACTCTCATCTCTTAATTTTTTTAATTTACATTGGGTGAGCGTATGTATCCTCTAATCTTTCTCTTATGTTACTCCATCACGCAAGAGATGTGCTCTGTTGAATCTCCAAAACCCGGCGGTTGACAGGGCCGGAGATGCTTCGCCGTGGCGACGGAGGACCTAATTGGGCCGCGTCCGTGCCTGCCGGAGGCGAGGTAATGAGGCCTCCACCACAGGCACTTCATGCACGAAGTTGGCGCGAGCAGAGAAGAGCTGCTGCCTGCTGTACCTCTACCACCCCGATCTCTGGTGATGTCCCGTCCTCAAGCACCACTGCCGACCCATCTCACATCTTTCTTCCAAATCATATATTCGATTAATTTCTTTTCAAGAAAATATATTCAGTTCTGCTTTTATACCTCGCAATCCTTCAATGTCAAGCGGCTTGGACGACGACAGGTCACATGGCTGGTAAGCTATTTTTCTTGGCTATTGCTTCGATATGAGATTCCTCCTTGGCTATATTATGCAGTGAGTTTCTTGGATGCCTGGTTGTTTGGTTCTTATGCATCAGAATTGGTTGGTTCCGACAGATGTGTGCATCACGGCTGCTGCTGTTGTTGTTCACTGAATAAGTTCCAGCAGTGAACGATCACCGCTGACATATCATCAAAGACTCACTTCGTGTTTTATTTTGTTTTTCTCATGTTATATTCTCCTATGTTTCTTACATTCTTCCTTCTATGTGCAGCGCTGCAAACACCATGCATTGCTTCTTGCAAGTTGCAACCAAGTGGCGGAACTAGCAATCCTATTTTTTTCATTCAGATTACAAAAGCAACGGCCCTTAAATTTTCAGTCATATTAACATCATTCTCTCTTGCGTACATTTTCCAAATTTTGGTTGATATAATTGTTGGTTTTCCATGCATTACGAGGATGTGGCCATGAAGGTCAAGAGGCGACTTGCTCTCCTTTCTCATAAAAAAATAAATTATTTACAACAAATTAGTAAAATCTAAGAAAAGAAAGAGGAGAACAAGGTAAAACTGTTTACTTATCCTCTTGCTGTAGCTTGAATTGTAGATATCCTTTAGTACAAAGTCTATGTGGAATGATGTATATTTTTGTCGGCATGCTTTTGATTTGCGGAACCTATAAACTTCCTTCGTCAGATCCTGGGAACAAGTAGAATTTTTTGTTACTATAGTGACACTAGAAACGTCTCTTTCAATTAATAATAACACATCTGCTTTTTTGTATACCTCCTAACACCACAGGTACTGACACTTGAATATCCTAAGGTATGTTCCTAGTAGCTTTATTTGGCCCAGTAGCCAGCAAGTGGTCAGTTTTTTAGGCATGTATTCTGTTGTAGTTTCGTTATCACGATCTGATTGGTATTGACCTTTTGCAATCACTTTTGATACATCTATGACCTCTACTCTTTTTGTTTGGTCTAGGAAGCATCTATTCTCTATGATGCTACACAATAAACTGAAGCACTGCTTGTGCCTTCGGTAGCATGGTTCAGTGTTCAAGGTCTCGCATGAGAATCACATAACAAGGATTTTCAACGTCAACTGAAACCTAAAATGAGAAGCATTGGTGGAGTTTGTCTAAAAAAATAACCAACAGTGGAAATAGATCAAATACAGATTCCATTGACTTTTTGATGTACATGTTTACATTCCCAACCAGGTTGAACAGATTACCATGACTCTCATTGTTCATCCTTTCTATGATGTTTCCTCTTGAGTATAAAAGCATGTCTCTACAAAACTTATGATGAATGAGGTAAGCTTTTTCACTTGGAAAGAAGACAAATTTGGTCACGTCATTTTTCCGCCATTGGTCATTTTGTTTGTCATCATTGGTATGTCGATTTGATGAAGTATATAACATCTATCTAGCGGGTTTAGTTGAGTTCATCTTTTAGTTGGATACTTAGAATTAACTCTCCCTACATCCTTATTTTAGATGTTAATTGCTAACTAATTCAAAGTTTCTATGTGAATCAAATACAATATTTGCAACAACACGTAAGCGAAGATTTCCACTGCAACGCGCGGGGAATCATCTAGTTAATAATATGATGGAACTGGGGAGATACGTGAGAGATTAGGGAAGTTGGGCCTTTTCTTTATAGAGAGACGTGAGAGTTTGAGAGCGATACATGAAGATAGTATTTATTTTAGAGATATGTGGAAGAGGGACACGTGAGAGTCTTTTTCCAGAGAAATACGTGAAAGATTGGAAGAAAGACACGTGGGGGGAGATACGTGAGACCATTTTTTTTACAAATACACTACAGGTGGAAAATTAGATGGGTTAATCTACACCATAATAATTTTGGTCCCACCAGAGATTAACGGCTCTAATTTTCTAATTAACGTGAGAATTTTTAGAAAGTCTGTTTCTTTGACTAACAGAGGGTCAGCCTAATTAATAATATGATGGAGCTGGGGAGATACGTGAGAGATTAGGGAAGTTGGGCCTTTTCTTTCTAGAGAGACGTGAGAGTTTGAGAGCGATACATGAAGATAGTATTTATTTTAGAGATATGTGGAAGAGGGACACGTGAGTCTTTTTCCAGAGAAATACATGAAAGATTGGAAGAAAGATACGTGGAGTTTTTGAGTCAAAATAAATAAAATAAATTGAGAGGGTTGACTCATGGGGGGAGAGATACGTGAGACCTTTCTTTTACATATACATTAGAGATGAAAAATTAGATGGGTTAATCTACACCGTAATAATTTTGGTCCCATCAGAGATTAACGGCTCTAATTTTCTAATTAACATGGGAATTTTTAGGAAGTCTGTAATTAGTATATAAAATAAAATAATAATAAATTATATATATATATATATATGTATGTATGTATGTATGTATGTATGTATGTATGTATGTATAAGATAAATAGATAGATAGATATCCTAAAAAAAGAATTATAACTAGAAGGGGCCACAGTATCATGGAAGGTGAATGAACGTCGTTGCATCCTGAACAGTTGGGTGTTTGCCAACGTTTGAATGTTCTGATGGTATGAGTTTCGCTGTCAAAAAACCTAAATGTAGTGTGCACAATATACACATTTCATTTTTAATTTGGCACACAATGAATTCCTATAATTTTGAAGAACACAATAAGTGCATCCATTATTATTATCTATATGTAGGTGTGCATATATATAGTATTATGCATACCCTGGTGGCCACATAAAGGCCTTTCCTTGATTACTTGCAATTTTGTTCAAACAAATAATACTTCCTCCGTCACAAATTTTTTGTCTTAGATTCGTCTAGATACGGATGTATCTAATACTAAAACATGACTTGATACATCCGTATTTAGACAAATTTAAGACAAGAATTTTGGGACGAAGACAGTAATTTGTTACTCCTTATGTGAAAAACTAATTTAGTACTCCAACAACAAGTACGTATATCCACTCGATAAAAAAACATAATTGCCACCCTTAATTACATTCTAAATTTCTTTTTGAGAAGTATTACATTCCATCTAAAGCCAAGAAGTAAAATGCTTCCAAAAATTGCATGCCCGTCCTTTGCATTATAAACAACCATGCCAGGGCAGTTAGCTCGTCCCGCAACCATTAGCTGAATAATACACATCCCAGCAGTCGGTAACCTCGGCTAGCTCTCTCAGCACTCCCCAAACAACCTCGCGAACTCAGGATGAGGCCGTTCTACACGATGCTACTAGCCCTCGCCCTTGTGCTGCTCTGCTCAGGTATGCCCCATGCATGCATATACACTCATGCTTTATTAGTTTCAACTTTCAAGTAAGAAACTGGAGTAAAATATATATACGCCTCGTGCGGATTTCTTTGTGTGCGCTGTTCGATTGATCTGTAGATGTGGCGACGAAGGCAGTGACGGCAAATGGCGGTGGCGCCACTGCGACTGTGACCCCCATGGACTGCAAGGTGCTCCGACCATTCCCGGCATATGCAATCCCAAGAAGTGCATGGAGGACTGCCAGGGCGGCATCGGCCGTAGCTCGGTGGGCGAGTGCGTTTCCGACGGATGCCAGTGCACGTACTGCACTATCCCGCCTCGTGGTCGTCGGAACTGAACGGAGAACAGGCAGACGCTGCTGCATGCTTCTTTTTCCTGAATAATAATGATATATATGTTGACGACGATGTTTTGGTCGAGATAGGATATTAACCTCCTTCACTGTCACTATCAAGTAATACTCCTGTTTTGTATATGCGTTAAGACAAGAGTTGTTCAACAGAAATCCTATTTTTATCTCGGGCAGTTGTTCCAACAGCACATTTTTCAATTTCAATAACAATACCATGTGGTGATTTATAATCTTCAAGTTTGTGCCGAGCGTAGGGTCGACTAATGAGTACTACTCCTACTCCGTCTTTCCGTGTGTTATGATCGCACATATTTGCATCATAAACACATAATACCCGCACTGTTTCAAATTATTTGAAGTTTTAGGTTTGTCTCGAGTCAAACATTTTCATGTTTCGTAGATCCATGAAAATTCATGATAATGTCTACATTATATCAATTATATATGGTGTAAAAACATATTTTATAATGATCATTTTTTTGCGGGGGAATATTTTATAATGATACTAGCACACAACGACGCAGCAAGGGTGAAAATACCACATTCATGGCTGGTTGAAAGGTTACTGGTGCAGCCGTGAGACCGAATGGTATCACCTTAAATTCGAAGTGTCCGTGGTGAGTGCGGAATGCTGTCTTTGGTTCATCTCCTGCAACAATTCATATCTCATGGTACCTGGATCGCAAATCTAGCTAACTTGGTACAAAATGTTGGGCCATCCAATTCGTCCATTAGTTCTTCAACAATCGGTATGGGAAATTTGTCTTTAACTGTCACTG
Organism: Triticum aestivum; assembly: GCF_018294505.1. Classification (NCBI taxonomy): domain Eukaryota; kingdom Viridiplantae; phylum Streptophyta; class Magnoliopsida; order Poales; family Poaceae; genus Triticum; species Triticum aestivum. Next base: position 48,017,856 of record NC_057812.1, on the reverse strand, counting down.
GATTCAGTTGCTTGTAATCGACGCAAAATTGCAAGGTGTCATCTTTCTTGCGCACCGACAACACAGGTGAACTATGAACCAACTTGTGATTGGATGGTTAGGAGGACAGTGGTATCCCCAGCCCACCAGACACTAGCGGAGCTTAGTGCAAGCAAAACTGGGCCATGGCCCGCCCAATTTTGCTACAAGCGGGCCTTTAGGCAGAAATGGGCCATGAAGGGAAAAATATTAGGCTTTCTTCAAGCTGGCCCGCCCAGTCATTTTGTTGTAGCTCCGCTACTACCACCAGGGTTCAAGTCCTAGACATGACACTGGTGCTCGCATTTTTTGGATTTGTTTTAGGCCTTCCGATGATGTACGCTCAGTGGGAAGAGATGTTCCATCGACTATGAAGGCGCCTTTGGCGACTTTGTCAATCTCAAGATGATTGCCAGCTCAGTTTCTCGAAGATGCACATCAGGGTAGGGTGCATATGTATGCGTGCGTTCATAGAAGTGAATGTATGTGCATGTGTGTAAGCGTCTGCTTGTCTACTGTGTTAAAAAAACAGCCCAGGCGAAGCAAACGGGTTGTGACTGCATTGAATGATCCCTTATTCTAGCATTGCTCATACCTGTTTTTTGATTTCATCTTTCTGCAGCAGAGTGTAGCGATAAGGCTTCACCGACATTGCACGCACACCTGGCCATAAGTTGATATGATGGTCATAATCTCGCCACTGTGGAAGGTCTTGTGGTGTTTGAGAGCAATCTATTTTTTGTCGAGAACATGCTGAATTTCAACCAGCAACTGTGGCACCCCAGCTCAGAGAAACCAGAACGCCCTGTATTTCAGCCTAGAGATCGAGGTGAAGTCTTCTGGAATACGACACTGCTTAGCATAGAACAAACCAACTCTTTATTACAACACGAATACGAATACAAAGTCTCCGATATTACAATGAATAACACCACCACGGCGACGCTATGCCAACCACAGTTGCTCTATGCAAGCAACATAACAACTCGAGGCAGCGGAACCTCTACTGGCAGCGGAACAACGGACGACGATGATGGACTCCAATCCGCAGGGACTGGGGCTGGAGCGTTTATCCTAACTCGCGAACAAGGAACCACACCAAACAAGCAAACAATCCAGGCACAACCTGCAAACTGGCATAACACGCCAGGTTAATACATTGAATGTACTTGCAAGCTCATAATTAACCAAAAGCAATCAAGACAAACAACAACATGGCATTAGCAGGTTAAAGCAATCATGAACATGATACATGGCATACACAAACTGAACATGATACGGCTAAAACAACATTAGCATGGCATGTAAGCGAAGATTTCCGCTGCAACGCGCGGGGAATCATCCTGTTAATAATATGATGGAGCTGGGGAGATACGTGAGAGATTAGGGATGTTGGGCCTTTTCTTTCTAGAGAGACGTGAGAGTTTGAGAGCGATACATGAAGATAGTATTTACTTTAGAGATATGTGGAAGAGGGACACGTGAGAGTCTTTTTCCAGAGAAATACGTGAAAGATTGGAAGAAAGACACGTGAAGCTTTTAAGTCAAAAAAGAAAAGATTGAGATGGTTGACTAATGGG
>NC_057812.1:47997971-48015072 GCF_018294505.1 Triticum aestivum | reverse complement strand
AACCCCCAATCCCAATTCGCCGGCGCAGCCCCGGACCTCGCCAGCACCCTGCGTGTAGGTGTCTCCACCGCCCAGTGCGACCCCTTCACCACCAACATCACGCCGCCACCATCCCGCGCGCCGCCACGGCAACTGCCGTCCTCCGTGAGCGCCGTTGCGCATGGATCCGGCGAGATCCCGACGGGACTTGTCTAGGGATGACCTCTGCGGGCGTTATGGTCACCGCGGACTGCGCCCAACCGTCGCAGTGGACTGCTCCGCATCACCGGCGGGTTGGCCTGCGACAGCTGCCGAGCCCAGCGAACTGGATCCGCCGTTTCTCACGCGTGAGAGGTGGTGCTTCTCGGGCGAGCTCCTCCGTCCTCGACCACGCCGCGCCGATGACGCCTTGCTCCCTCTTGTTCCTCCTTCATCCCCCGAGCACAACTTCGACGATCTTGTCGACCGGCGAGCCATCTATCCCTACTGCTGCATCACCCCCCGTCCCATCCCCTACCTATGCTGCCACCATCCCAGTTGCCCCCAGCGCCAGTGCCGAAGGGCGCCCTGCAAAATCCCTTCTTCGGTCGATGTAGTCTGTGCCTCCCACGATCACATCAACAGAAGTCCCCCGTGCAGGCTCCCGTCGTCGCTCCCTGTCCCCCGTCAGCGAGGATGACAGAATCTCGTGGCGCACGCATTGGAGCAGTTTAGTTTCTGTTGTGTGGGCGTGAGTTGCCGTGTGAGCCCCAAAAAATGACATTTATCAAATGTTGGGTATTCGTATAAAGAATTGTTTGTAGAAATTTGTTGTGTTTATTAAAAATACAGAAGTTCACCATGCGAACTTGTGCAGTTCAATTTGTACTAAAAAGATAGAAAATAAAACAACAGTAAAGTTCACTAAAAAATAAAACAATAGTAAAGTTCACAAAAATCATGGAAAAAGATGATTATGTTATTTTCGACGTTTGCTCATATGACGAGTTTAAATGCAGAACCTTAGATATTTTTGGTTGAAACATATGGAAACAATATTTACAATGTGAAAAGGTAAATTCAATAGTAATCCATTTTTTCGTCTATAAAATATAAAACTAAGAATTTAAAATTTAAATAACTTAGTTCGATGTCTCTAGAAAGAAATAGATTTTCCATATTTCTAAACGATAAAACCAAGGTCAAATTAAAAATAACAGAGTAGTTTGATGCTCATTAATTTTTTTGATTTTTCTCGCTTCTAAAAAGTAACCAATTTATTTAAAAGATAGATTTTCCTCATTTCTAAAAATAAGAGAGAAGGCCAACTCATATAAAAGAGCAGTTCAAAAAAAGTTTATAAAAATAGATTTTCAGAAAAAAAACTAGAAAACTTGAAATATCCGAGAAGGTCAAAAAAACATGGAATTTCAAATTTGAAAATGCTAGAAGATTAATTTGAAATAACCGAGAAGGTCAAAAAACCATGAAGTTCAAATATAAAAACCTGGAAAATTATTGGCTTATTTAAAGCCATATTTTTCTCAGAAGTTCAATGTAAAAGAAAGAGAAGTTCGAAGGTTAAAAACTTGGATGTTTTCTCGTTACAAAATAATAAAATGAACAAATTGAAATTAAAAAAAAGGAAAAACTAAAGTTTCAAATTGTTTTCTCGTTTAAAAAAAACAGAAGTTCAATTTAAAATAACGACGTGGTTCGATGTTTATTAAAAAAACTAGGATTAAAAGTTTCACATAATAAAATGATGAAGTTCAAGTTAAAATAAATGAGAAGTTGACGTATACGGGAAACTCAAATTATTACCGTCTCTAAGCAAGATAAAATTGTGAAGTGCAATTTAATAAACATATTTATTTCTAAGAAACATATTTATTTAAAAACGTATTTATTTCTAAGAATAAGTCTAAGAAGTTTAAATTAAAATAACATAGAAGTTTGAAGTATATAAAAAACTCAGATTTGTTGCTAGAAGTGCACGTGCTCCTTCGTGCATGGTTCAGAATTTATATCGCGGGACATCCGACCTCCAATTACATGTGTTAAAATGTCAAAAATTGATGTCCGACCTTCAATTGCGTGTAATTTGATGTATACACAAAAATGTGATAGAAGTTCATAGTGAAAACAATGGGAAGTTCAAGTACTGCAAGGAATGCATTTCAAATGAGAATAAAAAGTATAGAAAAATAAAAGCTTAAAAGGTTTGTTGAAAGAAGTTCAAGTGCTCTGTCCGGGGAAGTTCAAAAATTCTTGCGAGAGAGGTTAACCTTATATTTCCAAGTTCGAGTTTTTCCATATAAAAATCCAATACAATTCTTTACTCAAAAATATAAAAAGTTGAAGTTCAAATTGAAACAACATAGAAATTCATAGTTTATTAAAAACCTAGGATTTACCCGTTCAAAAAATAAAAAACACAACGCCAATTTTTGCACTTTTAAAAACAACTCATAAATGAAAAAAATGGTTACTAAAAGTTCAAGTGCTCAGCGAGGAAAAGTTCAAAAATTCTTGTGAGAAAGGTTTACCGTGTATTTAGATGTCCAAAATACATAAAAATATGTTGTTTTTTGTGTTTTAAAATAACTCTCTCAAAGCAGAGAGAAGTTCAACGTGATAACAACCGGAAGTTCACGTACTACGTGGTGTGTGTTTCATATAAGAAAAATACAATAAAGTGAAACAGAGTGAAGTTCAAACAAACATGTCCCAGAAGTTCAACTACTTCACACAGTGCAAAAAATAGCACGTCGAAAACAAAGTGAAGTTCAAACAGACATGCCCCAGAAGTTTTACTACTTCACGCAGTGCATTTCCGTTCGAGACGAACGCAGAAATCATGATCTCGCCATTTTCTAATTTACCTCAAAACGGCAGGAATATTATTTTTGTAAATTCAAGTCCTCTATCGGAGAAAGTTAAAAAAATATTGTGAGAGAGGTTTGTACAAAAGAAATATCATTTGTGTAACATTGAGGAACGGATGAGAAAATTACAATCGAAAATACGTCATAGAAGTTCAACGTGAAAATAGCAGGAAGTTCAACTACTACAGAAAATGAATTTCAAATGAAAAATTTTTAAAATCGTCGCGAGTATGAAAAAACGATTAATACGGGAAAGTTGCGTGTTTACAGCAGCTTTCCATCGGTATATCACCCGCTCAATTCCCGTGAGTGGATGGAGAACTACGAGCAGTGGATGGAGATCTACTAGCAAAAAAATCACGTGAAAAGCAAAGTGAAGTTCAGGAACACGCACCGAGAAGTTCAGATTCTTCACGCGGTGCATTTTCAAAGAATCTGTTTCGCGATAGAGGCAAAACGAACGATCCTGCTGTTTTCAAAATTACTTGAAAACGTCTAGGAATCAGAGAAAACCATCAACACGAAAAAGTTTCGCATTTTCCGTAGCTTTTCAATGGTATATTATTTGCCCAATTCCGATAAAGTTTGTAGAAATTACGGCGAAAATAAATTTTTCGCCATTTTCAAAACTGAATTTAAACTGTACAAAATTAGGAGAAACAATACATACCAAAAAGTTTTGCATTTGTTCAATCTTTTCAACGCCATATCATTTGTTGCATTCGGACGCACGGTTAAAAAATTAGCTCGAAAATATAAACTTGGTAGGACTTGGACCATTTTCGAAATTACTCTTAAACCATTCAAAATTAAAAAAAAACTTCCAAGATGAAAAAGTAGCGCATTTTCATAAGCTTTCCAACGCCATATCATATGCCTCCATTGGATTAGCCGATTAGAAATGACATCGAAAAAACTAACTCAGCTGTTCGGTTTACGAAATTATACGTTTTTTCAAATTACTCTCTAACCATAGGGAATTAGAGAAAACTTTCAATATGTGGAAGGAGCGGTTTTGCAGCAGCTTTCCAACGCCATATTATATGCCTCATTCCGATAAATGGTTTAGAAATGCGATCGAAAATACGATTCACATTTTTTGCGTGAAGAAAAAACGGTTTTCAAAACTGCTCTTAAACCGCTTATATTTTGCCAAAAAATTAACTTGGTCTTGATACTGATGTTCATAGCTTTCCAACGGTATATCGCAAGCCCCGTTTGGGCAATGTTGGCGGAAGTTCAACCTAGTTCACAAGGAAGTTCAACGTACTACTAGCGAAGCAGGTCAGGTTGTGATCAGAATATTATTCTCATCCCGTGATCAGAATAGTGTTTGTGTATGTATGTATGTATATATATATATATATATGTATATATATATATATATATATATATATATATAGATAGATAGATAGATAGATATCCTAAAAAGAGAATTATAACTAGAAGGGGCCACAGTATCTTGGAAGGTGAATGAACGTCGTTGCATCCTGAACAGTTGGCTGTTTGCCAACGTTTGAATGTTCTGATGGTTTGAGTTTCCCCGTCAAAAAACCTAAATGTAGTGTGCACAATATACACATTTCATTTTTAATTTGGCACACAATGAATTCATATAATTTTGAAGAACACAATAAGTGCATCCATTATTATTATCTATATATAGGTGTGCATATATATAGTATTATGCATATCCTGGTGGCCACATAAAGGCCTTTCCTTGATTACATGCAATTTTGTTCAAACAAATAATACTTCCTCTGTCACAAATTTTTTTTCTTAGATTCGTCTAGATACGGATGTATCTAATACTAAAAACATGACTTGATACATCCGTATTTAGACAAATTTAAGACAAGAATTTTAGGACGGAGACAGTAATTTGTTACTCCTTATGTGAAAAACTAATTTAGTACTCCAACAACAAGTATGTATATCCACTCGATAAAAAAATATAATTGCCACCCTTAATTACATTCCAAATTTCCCTTTGAGAAGTATTACATTCCATCTAAAGCCAAGAAGTAAAATGCTTCCAAAAATTGCATGCCCGTCCTTTGCATTATAAACAACCATGCCAGGGCAGTTAGCTCGTCCCGCAACCATTAGCTGAATAATACACATCCCAGCAGTCGGTAACCTTGGCTAGCTCTCTCAGCACTCTCCAAACAACCTCGCGAACTCAGGATGAGGCCATTCTACACGATGCTACTAGCCCTCGCCCTTGTGCTGCTCTGCTCAGGTATGCCCCACGCATGCATATACACTCATGCTTTATTAGTTTTAACTTTCAAGTAAGAAACTGGAGTAAAATATATATACGCCTCGTGCTGATTTCTTTGTGTGCGCTGTTCGATTGATCTGTAGATGTGGCGACGAAGGCAGTGACGGCAAATGTCGGTGGCGCCACTGCGACTGTGACCCCCATGGACTACAAGGTGCTCCCGACCATCCCCGGCATATGCAATCCTAAGAAGTGCATGGAGGACTGCCAGGGCGGCATCGGCCGTAGCTCTGTGGGCGAGTGTGTTTCCGACGGATGCCAGTGCACGTACTGCACTATCCCGCCTCGTGGTCGTCGGAACTGAACGGAGAACAGGCAGACGCTGCTGCATGCTTCTTTTTCCTTGAATAATAATGATATATATGTTGACGACGATGTTTTGGTTGAGATAGAATATTAACCTCCTTCACTGTCACTATCAAGTAATACTCCTGTTTTTGTATATGCGTTAAGACAAGAGTTGTTCAACAGAAATCCTATTTTTATCTCCGGCAGTTGTTCCAACAGCACATTTTTCAATTTCAGTATCAATACCATGTGGTGATTTATAATCTTCAAGTTTGTGCTGAGCGTAGGGTCGACTAATGAGTACTACTCCTACTCCGTCTTTCCGTGTGTTATGATCGCACATATTTGCATCATAAACACATAATACCCGCACTGTTTCAAATTATTTGAAGTTTTAGGTTTGTCTTGAGTCAAACATTTTCATGTTTCGTAGATCCATGAAAATTCATGATAATGTCTACATTATATCAATTATATATGGTGTAAAAACATATTTTATAATGATCATTTTTTTGCGGGGGAATATTTTATAATGATACTAGCACACAACGACGCAGCAAGGGTGAAAATACCACATTCATGGCTGGTTGAAAGGTTACTGGTGCAGCCGTGAGACCGAATGGTATCACCTTAAATTCGAAGTGTCCGTGGTGAGTGCGGAATGCTGTCTTTGGTTCATCTCCTGCAACAATTCATATCTCATGGTACCCGGATCGCAAATCTAGCTAACTTGGTACAAAATGTTGGGCCATCCAATTCGTCCATTAGTTCTTCAACAATCGGTATGGGAAATTTGTCTTTAACTGTCACTAGATTCAGTTGCTTGTAATCTACGCAAAATCGCAAGGTGTCATCTTTCTTGCGCACCGACAACACAGGTGAACTATGAACCAACTTGTGATTGGATGGTTAGGAGGACAGTGGTATCCCCAGCCCACCAGACACTAGCGGAGCTTAGTGCAAGAAAAACTGGGCCGTGGCCCGCCCAATTTTGCTACAAACCAGCGGGCCTCTAGGCAGAAATGGGCCATGCAGGAAAAACATATTAGGCTTTCTTCAAGCTGGCCTGCCCAGTCATTTCGTTGTAGCTCCGCTACTGCCACCAGGGTTCAAGTCCTAGACATGACACATGTGCTCACATTTTTTGGATTTGTTTTAGGCCTTCCGATGATGTACGTTCAGTGGGAAGAGATGTTCCATCGACTATGAAGGCGCCTTTGGCGACTTTGTCAATCTCAAGATGATTGCCAGCTCAGTCTCTCGAAGATGCACATCAGGGTAGGGTGCATATGTATGCGTGCGTTCATAGAAGTGAATGTATGTGTGTATGTATAAGCATCTGCTTCTATACTATGTTAAAAAAAACAGCCCAGGCGAAGCAAACGGGTTGTGACTGCATTGAATGATCCCTTGTTCTAGCATTGCTCATACCTGTTTTTTGATTTCATCTTTCTGCAGCAGAGTGTAGCGATAAGGCTTCACCGACATTGCACGCACACCTGGCCATAAGTTAATATGATGGTCATAATCTCGCCACTGTGGAAGGTCTTCTGGAATACGACACTGCTTAGCATAGAACAAACCAGCTCTTTATTACAACAGGAATATGAGTACAAGGTCTCCGATATTACAATGAATAACACTGCCACGATGACGCTATGCCAACCACAGTTGCTCTATGCAAGCAACATAACAACTCGAGGCAGCGGAACCTCTACTCGCAGCGGAACAACGGACGACAATGATGGAATCCAATCCGCAGGGACTGGGGCCGGAGCGTTTATCCTAACTCGCGAACATGGAACCACACCAAACAAGCAATCAATCCAGGCACAACCTGCAAACTGGCATAACATGCCAGGTTAGTACATTGAATGTACTTGCAAGCTCACAATTAACCAAAAGCAATCAAGACAAACAACAACATGGCATTAGCAGGTTAAAGCAATCATGAACATGATACATGGCATACACAAACTGAACGTGATACGGCTAAAACAACATTAGCATGGCATGAGCATATGAACATGATGATACCACATGCAACAAGTAAACCATATCATGCACCAACTTACTCTTATTCGGCGGTTACCTCGTAACCATCTCATACATCATCTTACCAACATCGATATCCACGATACCTCCGTGATCATCTCGCGATTACATAAATATCGACCAACTTCGGTATCCACGATACGTCTGTGATCATCTCTCGATTACAACCAATCTCTTTCTCATCATCGAACCGGGGTTATTATTAAGCAAGTTATTATTATAGTTGGCTTATAGTTTGTCCGACTACGAACTGGGCCCATATCCGTCGGCACGGCTATTGATAGATTTAAACACACACTCTGCAGAGGTTAGTACACTGTATCCACACCATGGAACCCATGGCCTCGCCCTCCCATTCGGGTGGACCAACGACATTCCGACAAAACCGATCTATTGCCATCACACTCTCCCAGCCACTCCGACAAACTCCCCTTTGGGCTAAGTCCTAGGTGGCCCCGATGTCAACCCATGACATCCAACGGCCACCGTCCTGGCAAAACATAAACGGTCCCAAACAGGGACAAGGATCCTTACAACAACAACGGGCACACAAGACTTATGTCCGCCTACCTGATCAGGGTAGCATGCGCCCATAACCTTCCCTCGTTGGAGGCACCGGCGAGAGGCATGGCAATAGACCGCATTAGGGCCTTCTCATAAATGGCAAATGTGGCTGCACTGGTCAGCTCGATTTGGTGGCACCATGGCTTAGCCAACAGTTGTTCAAGTTTGATTATTATCCGGTTAAACTTGAATGCAATAAGCCGAGCCATATTAAAATAACATGATGCAACTACAATGCATGAGCATGATACCAACATTAGCAAGGATGTGCAACCATAATAAATCATCGAGCACAATAACAATGAAGCATATATCCAAATGAGTATGGCACACCGACAAGCATAAACATAACATCACCCATGAGCATAGCATGACTACTAGCATCATAAATAAATACCATGCAAGAACATAACAAGAATACTATCAGGTAAGCATGTAACAAACTGGATGCAAAGGAACATGCATAACAACGGTACTGGATAACAAATGGTAAACATGCATCAGACTGAACACCACTGCTACCAACATGCAGTACTACTACGAAGCATAACATGTGAACATGATATTAGCAAGTAGTACAAGATAACAAGAACATTGGAGCATAGCATGAAGGTGAACATGAAACCACGAGCATAACCGAAACAACGATAGTAGTAGCAAATAAGCAGGCAGTTAACGGGCAAACATTTATTAAATATTTAAGTAGAAACCATGGCTACTGCATGGCTATCATGCAAGTGGCTGTTGTGGCTTGCCTGGGGTGACAGAGACTCCGGGAAGAAGTGTGGTGAAGCCGCGGAACGAAACGATGGACGGTTCTCTCTCAAAGGGGGCTTAATCGGAGTCACGGTTGCGGAGTTATGAGGTGATGAAGATCAGGGACTGATCTGTAATAAAAACTACTACAAACAAGTCCCTGGGAGGAAAAACTGAAAGCGCCTTCGGGAAAATACGTCTTAGGTGGGACCCAGGGGACAGGGGGGCCAGGCTGGCGCTCATCTTCTTCCTCCTCCGTCTGTCCCGATTGAAACAGAGGAGGAGCAGGGGAGGGGTGATGATGGCGAGGGGCCCGGGCGGCTCCGGCCAGGCCCGACCAGGCAGAGGCCACCGGCGGCCTCGAAAGGCGGCGGTTGGCGATGATGCGGAGCATCTCCGACGAGGGCGAGGGGGTGGGGCAACTTGCCAAAGCAAGGGGAAGAGGTGGGTGGAGGTGGAGAGGTGACGGAGTAGCAAGGGCGGCTGGACGAGGAGATGACCGAGAGGGGCAAGCGGCGGCCAACTCCGAGAGGCGCGGCCAAAAGGGCTCCGGCAACGAACAAGCGGGGTAGGGAGGACCGCCGGGAGGAGAGAAACATGCTGGAGGGGTCGGGAGGTTGAGAGGAGGACTAGGCTCGCCGGAAACAAGATGAGACCAGGGCAGACATGGCGGATGGCGGCGGGCAGAGGCGAAACGAGGACGCTCTAGTGGACTAGAGAGGCGGGGGAGGAGTGAGTGAGCTGCGGAAGACCTCGGGGAAGCTTAAATAGGCACGGGGGAGAGCTCTAGAGCTCACGGGTGAGCACCAACATAGCTCTAATGGAGGACAGAGGCGGGACACGGCACATGCATGGAGCTAGCGGTGCATTAATGGCAAACCAGGAGGGGGCCCGGGCACAGGGGGACACAGACGAGCATGGGGGAGCTCTAGGACATGGTTTGAGGTCGGGACAACGAGGGAGCGGACGAGAACAACGCCGAGGTCTTGCCAGAGCGCGAGTTTTGGCCTGTCTGACCCATGGTCGCCGCGTGAGCTGGCGCAAGCGGTGCACCCTGGCCGGGCTAACCATGTCTAGTGGATAGACCTTTGTGCCGTCAGTCCAAACGAAGAAATAAATCGGTCTAGGGGCAAAGAAGAGATTATCAGTAGGATCCAAATGAGAGCAGCAGCAAGGTGCTTGATACATGCTGTGGTTCACGTGTATGGAGTTGGACTCAGATACTTGGCACAGCGTGATCAAGCACTAGGATGATGCTGGTTACAAAAAATCAGCTTAGGAGGAGAGGTTCAGAGGGTACTTGCTGTAGAAACCACCATAATGGTCAGAATAAGAGATGATGAAGTAGCACTCACATGAAGAGGCAAGTGTTGGGGAACGTAGCATGCAATTTTAAAAATATTCCTACGATCACGCAAGATCTATCTAGCAGATGCATAGCAATGAGAGGGGGAGAGTGTGTCCATGTACCCTCGTAGACCGAAAGTGGAAGCGTTAGTTTAACGCGGTTGATGTAGTCGAATGTCTTCGCGAACCAACCGATCAAGCACCGAACGTACACCACCTCCGAGTTCTGCACACGTTCAGCTTGATGGCGTCCCTCGATCTCTTGATCCAGCAAAGTGTCGAGGGAGATTTTCGTCAGCATGACGGCGTGGTGACGGTGACGGTGATGTGATCCGCGCAGGGCTTCGCCTAAGCACTACGACAGTATGACCGGAGGAGTAAACTGTGGAGGGGGCACCACACACGGCTAAGAGAACAATTGATGTGCTTTGGGGTGCCCCTTCCCCCGTATATAAAGGATGAGAGGGAGGAGGCCGGCCCTAGGGGCGCGCCCAAGTGGGGGGAAACCGACTAGGACTCCTAGTCCTAGTCGGCCCCCCTTCCTTTCTTTCGGAGGGGGAAAAGGGAAGGAGAGGGAGAGGAAAAGGGAAAGGGGGGCTGCGCCCCCTCCCCTTGTCCAATTCGGACTCCCATGGGGGGAACCCCTTGTGAGCTGCCCTCTCTCTCCCCTATGGCCCATGTTGGCCCATTACTTTTCCCTGGGGGTTCCGGTAACCCCTCGGTACTTCGATAAATATCCGAACCACTCCGAAACCATTCCGGTGTCAGAATACTATCGTCCAATATATCAATCTTTACCTCTCGACCATTTCGAGACTCCTCGTTATGTCCATGGTCTCATCCGGGACTCCGAACAATCTTCGGTCACCAAAACACATAACTCATAATACAAATCGTCATCGAACGTTAAGCGTGCAGACTGTCGGTGTCAAAACCGGCAGATCCCGGGTAGGGGTCCCGAACTGTTCGTCTAAGGATTGAGGGTAACAGGAGGCAGGGGACACAATGTTTACCCAGGTTCGGACCCTCTTGATGGAGGTAATACCCTACTTCCTGCTTGATTGACTCTGATGAGTATAGGGGTTACAAGTGTTGATCTACCTCGAGATCGTAATAGCTAGACCTGTGACGCCTGGATAATTAAGCTACAGTAACCCTCTACTAATAATGCCACGTCACCTCGATTATTGTTGATAAACTCGCGTTGATTCGAAACTGATTCAAAATTCAATTCAAAATCAAATTAAAATAAAGTCAAATTAGTATTTCTTCAAGCGCTAAAATAAAAATGTTTAGAGTATTGCATATAATCCCATAACAATTATAAAAACAATACCCACATTATTTGAAATTCCAAATTGACCCTACCAACCAGAATAGTGGTCCAGCATCAATTATTTTTCCTTTCCAATTTCCCAAAATAGTAAGACACTCTCAAATGCTTTGAGGCCTTTTTGTACCAACTCAAAGCATCTATTATATAATTAAAACAAGAGACAAACAAGTCATCACGTTTATCCACATACACTAATATTATTTGCATCGTTAGATCAGAAAAATAACGGTTGCGACTTAGAAAATTTTACGTAACATATAAACATGTGTGTACAAACATATTGGACTGTCACGTCTTTACGCTGGAAGACAAGTAAGTCACCGCTAACCATAAAAATTGCCGGCCAAGATTAAAAAATCGATTTGGAAAGAAAATACAAAGTAGCATTGTCATCGGCTAACCCAAGCTATATTCCGGACAGATTTTAAAAAGGAGTCCGGAGCGATACAACACTGTCATGGGCCAACAACCCAAGGTAGTAGAGTCCAGCTGGGAGGCTAAGGTTTAGCACCGACTTCTCCTAACTTTTTGTGCCTTTATTTTAAACTGATGCGGACCTCAATAGTTAATTAATTGATAGTACATGATGAGAAACACAGCTGTGTGTAGCACAGCATAAAGTCCGTTACACTGACATACCAGTCATATTAATTAGTATTTACTTTGTACAGAACAAATACATAATGCAAAATAATTAGGGTCTTTTTGACTTGCACCATTAATAAATTTATAATGTCACAAAAAGTAGTTATAAATTTATTGAAATAGAAAAACAATAAATTTATTGTCAAGTTCGCTTCCTTCCAACTCAAAGATCAAGCTGCAGAATGGTTCCAGCAGTACAAGGATTTCAGAGGTGGACGTGTTATCACTTGGGATGATTTCCGTCGAGATTTCCGACCTCATCATATTCCGCAGAGTGTGGTTGAAAGCAAGCGTGAGGAATTCCGCAATCTGAAGCAAGGCTCTTTGTCTGTCTATGACTACAACAAGTTGTTCCAGAAGCTTGCCCGCTTTGCCAAGCAGGACGTGCCTGATGAGAAGAGCATGATATACCAGTTCAGGGGTGGTCTCAGAGAAGATGTTCAGCTCGCTCTTGTTCTCTTTGAGCCCTTGAGGTACGATGAGTTCTACAACATGGCACTGAAACAAGAGGCTGCTCAGTTGAGGTGTGATGCTTCCAGGAACCGAGTCAGAGATGTTACTCCTTCTTCCTCTACTCAAGTGGCCAAGCAGCAGAAGTTTTGGCTTCCTCCTCCTCCGTTCTGTCAGCCGTATCAGCAGAAGAGCAAAGGTGGCAGTGGTTCTTTCCACCCACCCAACCCTGGCTTTCAGAACAAGACTTCGTCTCAAGCTCCAAGATCGAGTGCTCCGTATCACCGTCCGCTTTCAGAGGTCACGTGCAACAAGTGCCAACAGAAGGGTCACTATGCCAACAAGTGTTTCAACCAAAGGCGTCTTCCTCCTCCTCCTCCTGTCAGATCGGCAAGTATAGCTGTGGTCAAGCATAACCCCAAGTCCGCCAAGGTCAATTTGATGAATCCAGCTCAGGCGGAGGACTCGTCAGATGTGATCATGGGTACCTTCCTGTTAATCATATTCCGGCTAAAGTTCTTTTTGACACGGGTGCATCGCATTGTTTCATTTCGAGGCCATTTGTTTCTAAGCATGAGTTGCCTTTGCAAGATTTGCCTAGACAGTTATCTGTTGTTTCTCCGGGTAAATTCATGAATGCAATCGCTATTGCCCCAGATGTTTCTATCACATTGGGCGATTACAAGTTTCTCTCTTCTCCGGTGGTTCTTGGTAACTCGGATATTGATCTTATTCTCGGGATGGATTGGCTTTCTAAGCACAAGGCTCGGCTTGATTGTGTAGCCAGGCAGATTCAATTGACTCATTCGTCTGAGGATGTAATTGTCTTTGCCGCTCATGATGATACTATTCGTCTGTTTTCTCTCAATGAGAAGGGTGAACTGGATGCCATCCCTCAAATTCCAGTCGTTTGCGAATATCAAGACGTCTTTCCAGAAGAGCTCCCAGGAATGCCTCCGCACCGGCCAGTTGAATTCATTATTGAACTTGAGCCTGGCACGGAACCTGTGTGCAAACGTCCTTACAAGCTCGGACCTGAAGAGTTGAAGGAGCTGAAGAAGCAACTCGATGAGCAAGAAAGAATGGGTCTCATCCGGCCTAGTTCTTCTCCGTGGGGTTGTGGTGTTCTTTTTGTGAAGAAGAAGGATGGAATGGACCGACTTTGTGTTGATTACCGTCCAGTGAATAAGAATACCATCAAGAACAAATACCCACTTCCCAACATCAATGAGCTCTTCGAACAACTCAAAGGTGCCCAAGTATTCTCCAAGCTTGATCTCCGTATGGGTTATCACCAGATTCGCATTCGTGAAGAAGATATTCCCAAGACAGCATTCAGAACAAGCTTTGGTTCATATGAATACACTGTCATGTCTTTTGGCCTCGCCAACGCTCCTCCGACGTTCTCTCGCATGATGAACTTCATCTTCAACGCCTACACCAATGACTTCGTTTTGGTCTATCTCGACGACATTCTGGTTTTCTCGAAGAACAAGGAAGATCATGCCAAGCACTTGCGTTTGGTTCTTGATAAGCTCAGGGAACATCAGTTCTACGCTAAGTTCTCCAAGTGTGAATTTTGGCTCGATGAGGTTCTTTATCTTGGTCATATCATCTCTGCCAAGGGCATTTCCATGAATCCTGAGAAGGTGTCTGCAATTGTGAATTGGGAACCTCCTCAGAACGTGAAGCAACTCCGCAGTATTCTCGGTCTCGCAAGCTATTGCCGAAGATTCGTTGAAAACTTTTCTAAGATTGCGAGGCCTCTCTCAAATCTTCTTCAGAAGCACGTCAAGTTTGTTTGGTCTCCGGAGTGTGATATTGCTTTCAACACTTTGAAAGAGAAGTTGATCACTGCTCCAGTTTTGACTCCACCTGATGAATCCAAGCCGTACGAGGTCTTTTGTGATGCCTCTCTCCAAGGTCTTGGCGCAGTATTGATGCAAGAGAAGAAAGTTGTTGCTTATACATCTCGCCAGTTGAAGCCTAATGAGAAGAACTACCTCACTCATGATCTCTTGTTGGCGGCAGTTGTGCATGCTCTTTTGACTTGGAGACATCTTCTATTGGGAAGAAAAGTGGACATTTTCACTTATCACAAGAGTCTCAAGTACATCTTCACTCAGCCTAATCCTAATCTCAATCTCAGGCAGACTCGATGGGTCGAAATGATTCAAGAGTATAATCCGAGTATTGAGTATACTCCAGGCAAGGCCAATGTGATTGCTGACGCTTTGAGTAGAAAGGCCTACTGCAACAGTCTGATTCTCAAGCCTTATCAACCCGAGCTTTGTGAAGCTTTCCGCAAGCTTAATCTGCAAGTTGTTCCTCAAGGTTTCCTCGCCAACCTTCAAGTCTCTCCTACCTTAGAAGACCAGATTCACCAAGCCCAGCTTCTTGATGCTATGGTGAAAAAGGTGAAGATTGGGATTGCCAAGAGTCAGTCCAAGTACAAGTGCTACCGCCTTGATGACAAGGACACTCTCTTCTTCGAGGATCATATTGTTGTGCCCAAAGGTGACCTTTGTAAAGTGATCATGAACGAGGCTCACAATTCTCTCCTCTCCATCCACCCTGGGAGTACGAAGATGTATCAGGACCTCAAGCAAGCTTATTGGTGGACTCGAATGAAGCGCGAGATCACTCAATTCGTGAATGAATGTGATGTCTGCAAAAGAGTGAAGGCAGAACACCAAAGGCCAGCTGGTCTCCTCCAACCTCTTGCCATTCCAGAATGGAAGTTTGACCACATTGAGATGGACTTCGTGACTGGGTTTCCAAAGTCCAAGTGTGGCAATGATGCTATATTTGTTGTCATCGACAAGCTCACCAAAGTGGCTCATTTTCCGCCTATCAAAGAGTCGATCACTGCAGCTCAATTGGCGGAACTCTATACCTCTCGCATTGTCTCTCTGCACGGTATTCCTCAAGTGATATCTTCAGACCGTGGCAGCATCTTTACCTCGAAGTTTTGGGATTCTTTTCAGAAGGCCATGGGCACCAACATCCTCTTCAGCACTGCTTTCCATCCTCAAACAAGCGGTCAAGTCGAGCGTGTCAACCAGATTCTTGAAGATATGCTCAGGGCTTGTGTGATCTCCTTCGGCATGAAGTGGGAGGATTGTCTTCCTTATGCTGAATTCTCATACAACAACAGTTTTCAAGCAAGTTCGGGCAAGGACCCATTTGAAATTCTATATGGCAGGAAGTGCCGTACCCCTCTCAACTGGTCTGAAACCGGCGAACGTCAGCTTTTGGGTAATGACTTAATCACAGAAGCATAAGAAATGTGCAAAGTCATTCGCGATAACCTCAAAGCAGCCCAATCCCGCCAGAAGAGCTACTATGATAGTAAGCATCGTGATTTGGCTTTCGAGATTGGAGATCATGTTTACCTCCGCGTCTCTCCTATGAAGGGTACTCGTTGCTTCGGTATCAAAGGGAAGCTTGCCCCTAGATACGTGGGACCTTTCAAGATTGTCAGCAAGAGAGGCGACCTCGCCTATCAACTCGAGCTTCCTTCAAACTTTGCAAATGTTCATGATGTGTTCCATATCTCTCAGCTTCGAAAGTGCTTCAAGACCCCTGACCGCACCGTCAACTTCAAGGACATTGAGCTCCAAGAAGATCTCTCTTATCGTGAGCACCCAGTCGCTATTCTTGAAGAGACTGAACGCAAGACTCGCAACAAGTCAATCAAATTTCTCAAAGTCAAGTGGTCACACCATTCCGACCGTGAAGCTACCTGGGAACGCGAGGATCACCTTCGTTCTGAGTACCCAGAGTTCTTTCAGTCCTAGATCTCGGGACGAGATCTTTTCGTAGTGGTGGAGTGTTGTAACACTCCGGATGTAACTTTCCCTTTTCGTACTCCAACTCTTGCCATTTCCGGCGTTAAGTTATATTTATTTCTCGGGTTCGGGCCTTTGTCTCCGTGTGTTGTTTTCGTTTTCATGCATCTCATATCATGTCATCATGTGCATTGCATTTGCATACGTGTTTGTCTCATGTATCCGAGCTTTTTCCCCGTTGTCCATTTTGCATTCCGGCGCTTCGTTCTCCTCCGGTGGTCACTTCTAGCTTTCTTTCGTGTGTGGGGATTAAACGTTCCGGATTGGACCGAGACTTGCCAAGCGGCCTTGGTTTACTACCGGCAGACCGCCTGTCAAGTTTCGTATCATTTGGACTTCGTTTGATACTCCAACGGTTAACCGAGGGACCGAAAAGGCCTCGTGTGTGTTGCAGCCCAACACCCCTCCAATTTGTCCCAAAACCCACCAAACTCTGCTCCATGTACTAGAGCGTTCGATCACGATCGCGTGGCCGAAAACCGCACCTCATTTGGACTCTCCTAGCTCCACTTATGCCTATATATAGATCCTTCTCGAAAAATTCGGATCTCTCCCCCGAAACCCTAGCCCTCCTCTTCCTCCGCGCGCCGGACAACGTCCGCCAGCGCCGGACGTGTCCACTGCGTCCGCCACCGCCACGTGGCGCCTTCCCATTCGCCACCGCCACCGCGCCAACTTC
>NC_057812.1:47991555-47997562 GCF_018294505.1 Triticum aestivum | reverse complement strand
GGCCCCGCCGTCCGCCGGCGCGCCCGCCGCCGCCCAACCTCGCTGTGGCCACCACCAGGCCCCGCCACCCTCGTCCGGCTCCTCCGGCGGCCGGATCGGGCTCCGGCGAGCCTCCCCACGCCCCTGCGGTCCTCCTCCGGCGAACCCTCTCTCTCCGGTGAACAATACTCTGGCAGCCTCGATTCCCGTGCCCGATCTGGATCTGGAAATTGGACGGTTGATTTTTCGCTCCCGAACCCTAATTTTTGTGCTAACTTTGACTAGTGATATCTCCGCATCCGTAGCTCCGATTTGGACATATAGTATATCAAAATGTTCGCCTCGACGAGTACATAATTTCATTCCATTGCATCATTTTCATTTGAGTGCATGTTGATGCCCAAAATTCTGTTAGAAGGAGGCTTCGTGAGTTAATTGTTAGATCTGCTAGTTCATCTTAGACTTTTGTCATTTTTGCCATGATTATTGTGTGCATGATATGCCTATGAGTCCTTCATATGTTTTGTTAAGCATTTTGTCTTCTTTCCAGAGGTGCAACCCATGAATTTTTAGGATGTGTGTGGTGACTTGTGCAAGCTTGCAAAGTGAGGCACCCGGTAAATCTGTTTTCAGGGACTTAATTGTTTTCACTATGTCTGGGATTATTTAGTTCATGATGCCATATGTTCAGCTTGTTTCCTAGTGATCCGTGGCTCTTTTGAGGATGATCAGTTAAGGAGTATTGTTATTCATGTTTTGCTCTATCCATCCATGTCTTTGTTTGAAATTATGGAGCAACCTAGCTTGAGTCAATCGAGCTCTACATTTGCTTCATGGTGAATCTGGGCAGATCGTCAACTCGTTTGCGATTTTGCCGATGTTATTGTAGTTGATCCGTGCATGCTATGCCATTGTTCTTGCCATGTCTAGCTAGCATTTTGTACCTTCTTAATGGATGTATGCCTGTCTTGCCATGACTTGCACCGTGGTGAGTGCATCGATCTTGTTTACATGCCTTCATGAGTTATATTTCAGCATGTCTCAGTTTTCACCAAGTCTGAAAACTGATTGTGTTTTAGGTATGTTCGTGTGCTCGTTTATATATTTTGTGAACCCTTTTGGCCCCAGGTCACTTTGGGTCTTTTGTTAAGCTTGTTGAGTAGCTCCATGCCATGTTCTTACTTGTCTTAATCAGGTCATGTATCATGTTGTTTTACTGCTCCGAAGAGGGCTTCGTGCTCTGAAATTTCAGAAAAGTGTTAATTTCACTAAGTCTGGAATCTGTTTTGCATTTGCGTTTTTGCCATGCTTGTTTGAACCTCATAATGGATGAATTGGACGTGGCTCAGTGCTAGTCTTTTGTTAAGCATCTTGTGTGCATCCCTGCCATGTATTTTGTTGTCATGTTTGGTGGCTGTAGCATGTTCATTTCATTGCATTTAGATGCCTACTTGCTGTAAATCGCAGACCGGTGTCATTCTTAAAACGCTTGCCATTTCCAAACCGTAACTCCGATTCCGGCGTTCTTTATATCGTTTTCAAGCGATTTCATCTCATCTTTCCAGTGGCACCCTTGGAATTCCAAGTTGAGACCAGGTTCATGCATTTCCTGTCATTTCTTGCATTTTGCATCCCGCATCGCATCCCGCATAGCATTTCATCATTGCATCGTATTGGTTGTCCTTGCACGTGGTTGATTGTATCCTTGTTGCTTGTTTTTCTTGTTTGGGTAGAGCCGGGAGACGAGTTCGCTACCAAGGAGCCCGTTGAGTTTGCATGTGAGGATCCAGTCAACTCTGACAACTGTGCAGGCAAGATGATCATACCCTCGAAATCACTACTATCTTTGCTATGCTAGTTTGCTCGCTCTTGCTATGCCAATGCTACGATGCCTACCTTTTGCTTGTCAGCCTCTCAATTGCCATGTTGAAACTCTAACCCACCTTGTCCTAGCAAACCGTTGATTGGCTATGTTACCGCTTTGCTCAGCCCCTCTTATAGCGTTGCTAGTTGCAGGTGAAGATTGGAGGCCGTTCCTTGTTGGAACATCTTTTATTTACTTGTTGGGATATCATTATATTGCTATGTTATCTTAATTCATCTATATACTTGGTAAAGGGTGGAAGGCTCGGCCTCTCGCCTAGTGTTTTGTTCCACTCTTGCCGCCCTAGTTTCCGTCATCGGTGTTATGTTCCCGGATTTTGCGTTCCTTACGCGGTTGGGTTATAATGGGAACCCCTTGATAGTTCGCCTTGATTAAAGCTTTTCCAACAATGCCCAACATTGGTCTTACCATTTTCCACCTAGCCTTTTCTTTCCCTTGGGTTCTGCAGACTCAAGGGTCATCTTATTTTAACCCCCCCGGGCCAGTGCTCCTCTGAGTGTTGGTCCCACTGAGCGATGTCCGAGGCTACCAGGGGCAACTCTGGGCTGGCTTACCCGACGTCTGGCTCATCTGAGTGTGCCCTGAGAAAGACATATGTGCAGCTCCTATCGGGATTTGTCGGCACATTCGGGCGGTGTTGCTGGTCTTGTTTTAACCTGTCGAATTGTTTTGTTGTACCGGGTTGCCGAGTCTGATCGGTGTGTCTCGGGTGGAGGTCTATTCCTTCGTTGACCGTGAGAGCTTGTCATGGGCTAAGTTGGGACTCCCCTGCAGGGATTGAACTTTCGAAAGCCGTGCCCGCGGTTATGTGCGGATGGGAATTTGTTAATGTCCGGTTGTAGATAACTCGAACCTTAACTTAATTAAAATGAATCAACTGAGTGTGTTACCGTTATGGCCTCTTCTCGGCGGAGTCCGGGAAGTGGACACGGTGTTGGAGTAATGCTTGCGCAGGTTGTTCTTCTAGATTCTCGCTCACGCCTTGCCTCCTCTTCTCGCTCTCTTTTGCGAATAAGTTAGCCACCATATGCTAGTCGCTTGCTGAAGCTCCACATATACTTGCCTTATCCTCCCTATAAGCTTAAATAGTTTTGATCGCGAGGGTGCGAGATTGCTGAGTCCCTGTGGCTCACAGATACTATAACTCCAGATGCAGGTCCAGGTGATTCCGCTCCAGGTGACGATTACGAGCTCAAGTGGGAGTTCGACGAGGACTCTCAGTGTTACTACGTGTCTTTTCCTGATGATCAGTAGTGGTGCCTAGTTGGGGGTTCGATTCAGGGCCTTGTCGCATGTTGGATTCTTTTCTATTTTGGCGCCGTAGACGGGCCATGAGTGTTTGTCTGATGGATGTTATTTATGTACTCTGATGTGACGTGGCGAGTGTAAGCCAACTATGTATCTCCCCCTTTTATGATATAATACATGGGATGTTGTAATGATTGCCTGACTTGCGACATTGCTTTCAATGCGGTTATGTCTCTAAGTCGTGCCTCGACACGTGGGAGCTATAGCCGCATCGAGGACACGTGAATATTTTCTCGTTACAAAATAATAAAATGAACAAATTGAAATTAAAAAAAAGGAAAAACTAAAGTTTCAAATTGTTTTCTCGTTTAAAAAAACAGAAGTTCAATATAAAATAACGACGTGGTTCGATGTTTATTAAAAAAACTAGGATTAAAAGTTTCACATAATGAAATGATGAAGTTCAAATTAAAATAAATGAGAAGTTGACGTATACGGGAAACTCAAATTATTACCGTCTCTAAGCAAGATAAAATTGTGAAGTGCAATTTAAAAAACATATTTATTTCTAAGAAACATATTTATTTAAAAACGTATTTATTTCTAAGAATAAGTCTAAGAAGTTTAAATTAAAATAACATAGAAGTTTGAAGTATATAAAAAACTCAGATTTGTTGCTAGAAGTGCACGTGCTCCTTCGTGCATGGTTTAGAATTTATATCGCGGGACATCCGACCTCCAATTACATGTGTTAAAATGTCAAAAATTGATGTCCGACCTTCAATTGCGTGTAATTTGATGTATACACAAAAATGTGACAGAAGTTCATAGTGAAAACAGTGGGAAGTTCAAGTACTGCAAGGAATGCATTTCAAATGAGAATAAAAAGTATAGAAAAATAAAAGCTTAAAAGGTTTGTTGAAAGAAGTTCAAGTGCTCTGTCCGGGGAAGTTCAAAAATTCTTGCGAGAGAGGTTAACCTTATATTTCCAAGTTCGAGTTTTTCCATATAAAAATCCAATACAATTCTTTACTCAAAAATATAAAAAGTTGAAGTTCAAATTGAAACAACAGAGAAATTCATAGTTTATTAAAAACCAAGGATTTACCCGTTCAAAAAATAAAAAACACAACGCCAAATTTTGCACTTTTAAAAACAACTCATAAATGAAAAACATGGTTACTAAAAGTTCAAGTGCTCAGCGAGGAAAAGTTCAAAAATTCTTGTGAGAAAGGTTTACCGTGTATTTAGATGTCCAAAATACATAAAAATATGTTGTTTTTGTGTTTTAAAATAACTCTCTCAAAGCAGAGAGAAGTTCAACGTGATAACAACCAGAAGTTCACGTACTACGTGGTGTGTGTTTCATATAAGAAAAATACAATAAAGTGAAACAGAGTGAAGTTCAAACAGACATGCCCCAGAAGTTCAACTACTTCACGCAGTGCAAAAAATAGCACGTCAAAAACAAAGTGAAGTTCAAACAGACATGCCCCAGAAGTTTTACTACTTCACGCAGTGCATTTCCGTTCGAGACGAACGCAGAAATCATGATCTCGCCATTTTCTAGTTTACCTCAAAACGGCAGGAATATTATTTTTGTAAATTCAAGTCCTCTATCGGAGAAAGTTAAAAAAATATTGTGAGAGAGGTTTGTACAAAAGAAATATCATTTGTGTAACATTGAGGAACGGATGAGAAAATTACAATCGAAAATACGTCATAGAAGTTCAACGTGAAAATAGCAGAAAGTTCAACTACTACAGAAAATGAATTTCAAATGAAAAACTTTTAAAATCGTCGCGAGTATGAAAAACCGATTAATACGGGAAAGTTGCGTGTTTACAACAGCTTTCCATCGGTATATCACCCGCTCAATTCCCGTGAGTGGATGGAGAACTACGAGCAGTGGATGGAGATCTACTAGCAAAAAAATCACGTGAAAAGCAAAGTGAAGTTCAGGAACACGCACCGAGAAGTTCAGGTTCTTCACGCGGTGCATTTTCAAAGAATCTGTTTCACGATAGAGGCAGAACGAACGATCCTGCTATTTTCAAAATTACTTGAAAACGGCTAGGAATCAGAGAAAACCATCAACATGAAAAAGTTTCGCATTTTCCGTAGCTTTTCAATGGTATATTATTTGCCCAATTCCGATAAAGTTTGTAGAAATTACGGCGAAAATACGTTTTTCGCCATTTTCGAAACTGAATTTAAACCGTAAAGAATTGGGAGAAACAATACATACCAAAAAGTTTCGCATTTGTTCAAGCTTTCGGACGCACGGTTAAAAAATTAGCTCGAAAATATGAACTCGGTAGGACTTGGACCATTTTCGAAATTACTCTTAAACCATTCAAAATTAAAAACAAACTTCCAAGATGAAAAAGTAGCGCATTTTCATAAGCTTTCCAACGTCATATCATACGCCTCCATTGGATTAGCCAATTAGAAATGACATCGAAAAAACTAACTCAGCTGTTCGGTTTACGAAATTATACGTTTTTTCAAATTACTCTCTAACCATAGGGAATTAGAGAAAACTTTCAATATGT
This sequence comes from Triticum aestivum, assembly GCF_018294505.1. Taxonomy (NCBI): domain Eukaryota; kingdom Viridiplantae; phylum Streptophyta; class Magnoliopsida; order Poales; family Poaceae; genus Triticum; species Triticum aestivum. The sequence goes on along the minus strand of NC_057812.1, from coordinate 47,991,895 downwards.
GGAAGGAGCGGTTTTGCAGCAGCTTTCCAACGCCATATTATATGCCTCATTCCGATAAATGGTTTAGAAATGCGATCGAAAATACGATTCACGTTTTTTGCGTGAAGAAAAAACGATTTTCAAAACTGCTCTTAAACCGCTTATATTTTGCCAAAAAATTAACTTGAGCCTTGATACTGATGTTCATAGCTTTCCAACGGTATATCGCAAGCCCCGTTTGGGCAATGTTGGCGGAAGTTCAACCTAGTTCACAAGGAACTTCAACGTACTACTAGCGAAGCAGGTCAGGTTGTGATCAGAATATTATTCTGATCCCGTGATCAGAATAGTATTTATGTAT
>NC_057812.1:47949493-47991123 GCF_018294505.1 Triticum aestivum | reverse complement strand
AGATAGATATCCTAAAAAGAGAATTATAACTAGAAGGGGCCACAGTATCTTGGAAGGTGAATGAACGTCGTTGCATCCTGAACAGTTGGGTGTTTGCCAACGTTTGGATGTTCTGATGGTTTGAGTTTCCTCGTCAAAAAACCTAAATGTAGTGTGCACAATATACACATTTCATTTTTAATTTGGCACACAATGAATTCATATAATTTTGAAGAACACAATAAGTGCATCCATTATTATTATCTATATATAGGTGTGCATATATATAGTATTATGCATATCCTGGTGGCCACATAAAGGCCTTTCCTTGATTACTTGCAATTTTGTTCAAACAAATAATACTTCCTCTGTCACAAATTTTTTGTCTTAGATTCGTCTATATACGGATGTATCTAATACTAAAAACATGACTTGATACATCCGTATTTAGACAAATTTAAGACAAGAATTTTAGGACGGAGACAGTAATTTGTTACTCCTTATGTGAAAAACTAATTTAGTACTCCAACAACAAGTACGTATATCCACTCGATAAAAAAATATAATTGCCACCCTTAATTACATTGCAAATTTCCCTTTGAGAAGTATTACATTCCATCTAAAGCCAAGAAGTAAAATGCTTCCAAAAATTGCATGCCCGTCCTTTGCATTATAAACAACCATGCCAGGGCAGTTAGCTCGTCCCGCAACCATTAGCTGAATAATACACATCCCAGCAGTCGGTAACCTTGGCTAGCTCTCTCAGCACTCTCCAAATCACCTCGCGAACTCAGGATGAGGCCATTCTACACGATGCTACTAGCCCTCGCCCTTGTGCTGCTCTGCTCAGGTATGCCCCACGCATGCATATACACTCATGCTTTATTAGTTTCAACTTTCAAGTAAGAAACTGGAGTAAAATATATATACGCCTCGTGCTGATTTCTTTGTGTGCGCTGTTCGATTGATCTGTAGATGTGGCGACGAAGGCAGTGACGGCAAGTGGCGGTGGCGCCACTGCGACTGTGACCCCCATGGACTGCAAGGTGCTCCCGACCATCCCCGGCATATGCAATCCTAAGAAGTGCATGGAGGACTGCCAGGGCGGCATCGGCCGTAGCTCGGTGGGCGAGTGTGTTTCCGACGGATGCCAGTGCACGTACTGCACTATCCCGCCTCATGGTCGTCGGAACTGAACGGAGAACAGGCAGACGCTGCTGCATGCTTCTTTTTCCTTGAATAATAATGATATATATGTTGACGACGATGTTTTGGTTGAGATAGAATATTAACCTCCTTCACTGTCACTATCAAGTAATACTCCTGTTTTTGTATATGCGTTAAGACAAGAGTTGTTCAACAGAAATCCTATTTTTATCTCCGGCAGTTGTTCCAACAGCACATTTTTCAATTTCAGTATCAATACCATGTGGTGATTTATAATCTTCAAGTTTGTGCCGAGCGTAGGGTCGACTAATGAGTACTACTCCTACTCCGTCTTTCCGTGTGTTATGATCGCACATATTTGCATCATAAACACATAATACCCGCACTGTTTCAAATTATTTGAAGTTTTAGGTTTGTCTTGAGTCAAACATTTTCATGTTTCGTAGATCCATGAAAATTCATGATAATGTCTACATTATATCAATTATATATGGTGTAAAAACATATTTTATAATGATCATTTTTTTGCGAGGGAATATTTTATAATGATACTAGCACACAACGACGCGGCAAGGGTGAAAATACCACATTCATGGCTGGTTGAAAGGTTACCGGTGCAGCCGTGAGACCGAATGGTATCACCTTAAATTCGAAGTGTCCGTGGTGAGTGCGGAATGCTGTCTTTGGTTCATCTCCTGCAACAATTCATATCTCATGGTACCCGGATCGCAAATCTAGCTAACTTGGTACAAAATGTTGGGCCATCCAATTCGTCCAGTAGTTCTTCAACAATCGGTATGGGAAATTTGTCTTTAACTGTCACTGGATTCAGTTGCTTGTAATCGACGCAAAATCGCAAGGTGTCATCTTTCTTGCGCACCGACAACACAGGTGAACTATGAACCAACTTGTGATTGGATGGTTAGGAGGACTGTGATATCCCCAGTCCACCAGACACTAGCGGAGCTTAGTGCAAGCAAAACTGGGCCGTGGCCCGCCCAATTTTGCTACAAACCAGCGGGCCTCTAGGCATAAATGGGCCATGCAGGAAAAAAATATTAGGCTTTCTTCAAGCTGGCCCGCCTAGTCATTTTGTTGTAGCTCCGCTACTGCCACCAGGGTTCAAGTCCTAGACATGACACAAGTGCTCACATTTTTTGGATTTGTTTTAGGCCTTCCGATGATGTACGTTCAGTGGGAAGAGATGTTCCATCGACTATGAAGGCGCCTTTGGCGACTTTGTCAATCTCAAGATGATTGCCAGCTCAGTCTCTCGAAGATGCACATCGGGGTAGGGTGCATATGTATGCGTGCGTTCATAGAAGTGAATGTATGTGCATATGTATAAGCGTCTGCTTCTATACTGTGTTAAAAAAAACAGCCCAGGCGAAGCAAACGGGTTGTGACTGCATTGAATGATCCCTTGTTCTAGCATTGCTCATACCTGTTTTTTGATTTCATCTTTCTGCAGCAGAGTGTAGCGATAAGGCTTCACCAACATTGCACGCACACCTGGCCATAAGTTGATATGATGGTCATAATCTCGCCACTGTGGAAGGTCTTGTGGTGTTTGAGATCGAGGTGAAGCCTTCTGGAATACGACACTGCTTAGCATAGAACAAACCAGCTCTTTATTACAACAGGAATACGAGTACAAGGTCTCCGGTATTACAATGAATAACACTGCCACGACGACGCTATGCCAACCACAGTTGCTCTATGCAAGCAACATAACAACTCGAGGCAGCGGAACCTCTACTCGCAGCGGAACAACGGACGGCAATGATGGACTCCAATCCGCAGGGACTGGGGCTGGAGCGTTTATCCTAACTCGCAAACATGGAACCACACCAAACAAGCAATCAATCCAGGCACAACCTGCAAACTGGCATAACACGCCAGGTTAGTACATTGAATGTACTTGCAAGCTCACAATTACCAAAAGCAATCAAGACAAACAACAACATGGCATTAGCAGGTTAAAGCAATCATGAACATGATACATGGCATACACAAACTGAACGTGATACGGCTAAAACAACATTAGCATGGCATGAGCATATGAACATGATGATACCACATGCAACAAGTAAACCACATCAAGCACCAACTTACTCTTATTCGGCGGTTACCTCGTAACCATCTCATACATCATCTTACCAACATCGATATCCACGATACCTCCGTGATCATCTCGCGATTACATAAATATCGACCAACTTCGGTATCCACGATACGTCTGTGATCATCTCTCGATTACAACCAATCTCTTTCTCATCATCGAACCGGGGTTATTATTAAGCAAGTTATTATTATAGTTGGCTTATAGTTTGTCCGACTACGAACTGGGCCCATATCCGTCGGCACGGCTATTGATAGATTTAAACACACACTCTGCAGAGGTTAGTACACTGTATCCACACCATGGAACCCATGGCCTCGCCCTCCCATTCGGGTGGACCAACGACATTCCGACAAAACCGATCTATTGCCATCACACTCTCCCAGCCACTCCGACAAACTCCCCTTTGGGCTAAGTCCTAGGTGGCCCCGATGTCAACCCATGACATCCAACGGCCACCGTCGTGGCAAAACATAAACAGTCCCAAATAGGGACAAGGATCCTTACAACAACAACGGGCACACAAGACTTATGTCCGCCTACCTGATCAGGGTAGCATGCGCCCATAACCTTCCCTCGTTGGAGGCACCGGCGAGAGGCATGGCAATAGACCGCATTAGGGCCTTCTCATAAATGGCAAATGTGGCTGCACTGGTCAGCTCGATTTGGTGGCACCATGGCTTAGCCAACAGTTGTTCAAGTTTGATTATTATCCGGTTAAACTTGAATGCAATAAGCCGAGCCATATTAAAATAACATGATGCAACTACAATGCATGAGCATGATACCAACATTAGCAAGGATGTGCAACCATAATAAATCATCGAGCACAATAACAATGAAGCATATATCCAAATGAGCATGGCACACCGACAAGCATAAACATAACATCACCCATGAGCATAGCATGACTACTAGCATCATAAATAAATACCATGCAAGAACATAACAAGAATACTATCAGGTAAGCATGTAACAAACTGGATGCAAAGGAACATGCATAACAACGGTACTGGATAACAAATGGTAAACATGCATCAGACTGAACACCACTGCTACCAACATGCAGTACTACTACGAAGCATAACATGTGAACATGATATTAGCAAGTAGTACAAGATAACAAGAACATTGGAGCATAGCATGAAGGTGAACATGAAACCACGAGCATAACCGAAACAACGATAGTAGTAGCAAATAAGCAGGCAGTTAACGGGCAAACATTTATTAAATATTTAAGTAGAAACCATGGCTACTGCATGGCTATCATGCAAGTGGCTGTTGTGGCTTGCCTGGGGTGACAGAGACTCCGGGAAGAAGTGTGGTGAAGCCGCGGAATGAAACGATGGACGGTTCTCTCTCAAAGGGGGCTTAATCGGAGTCACGGTTGCGGAGTTATGAGGTGATGAAGATCAGGGACTGATCTGTAATAAAAACTACTACAAACAAGTCCCTGGGAGGAAAAACTGAAAGCGCCTTCGGGAAAATACGTCTTAGGTGGGACCCAGGGGACAGGGGGGCCAGGCTGGCGCTCATCTTCTTCCTCCTCCGTCTGTCCCGATTGAAATAGAGGAGGAGCAGGGGAGGGGTGATGATGGCGAGGGGCCCGGGCGGCTCCGGCCAGGCCCGACCAGGCAGAGGCCACCGGCGGCCTCGAAAGGCGGCGGTTGGGGACGATGCGGAGCATCTCCGACGAGGGCGAGGGGGTGGGGCAACTTGCCGAAGCAAGGGGAAGAGGTGGGTGGAGGTGGGCAGGTGACGGAGTAGCAAGGGCGGCTGGACGAGCAGATGACCGAGAGGGGCAAGCGGCGGCCAACTCCGAGAGGCGCGGCCAAAAGGGCTCCGGCAACGAACGAGCGGGGTAGGGAGGACCGCCGGGAGGAGAGAAACATGCTGGAGGGGTCGGGAGGTTGAGAGGAGGACTAGGCTCGCCGGAAACGAGATGAGACCAGGGCAGACAGGCAGAGGCGAAACAAGGCCGCTCTGGTGGACTAGAGAGGCGGGGGAGGAGTGAGTGAGCTGCGGAAGACCTCGGGGAAGCTTAAATAGGCACGGGGGAGAGCTCTAGAGCTCACGGGTGAGCACCAACATAGCTCTAATGGAGGACAGAGGCGGGACACGACACAGGCATGGAGCTAGCGGTGCATTAATGGCAAACCAGGAGGGGGCCCGGGCACAGGGGGACACAGACGAGCATGGGGGAGCTCTAGGACATGGTTTGAGGTCGGGACAACGAGGGAGCGGACGAGAACAGCGCCGAGGTCTTGCCAGAGCGCGAGTTTTGGCATGTCTGACCCATGGTCGCCGCGTGAGCTGGCGCAAGCGGTGCACCCTGGCCGGGCTAACCATGTCTAGTGGATAGACCTTTGTGCCGTCAGTCCAAACGAAGAAATAAATCGGTCTAGGGGCAAAGAAGAGATTATCAGTAGGATCCAAATGAGAGCAGCAGCAAGGTGTTTGATACATGTTGTGGTTCACGTGTATGGAGTTGGACTCAGATACTTGGCACAGCGTGATCAAGCACTAGGATGATGCTGGTTACAAAAAATCAGCTTAGGAGGAGAGGTTCAGAGGGTACTTGCTGTAGAAACCACCATAATGGTCAGAATAAGAGATGATGAAGTAGCACTCACATGAAGAGGCAAGTGTTGGGGAACGTAGCATGCAATTTTAAAAATATTCCTACGATCACGCAAGATCTATCTAGGAGATGCATAGCAATGAGAGGGGGAGAGTGTGTCCATGTACCCTCGTAGACCGAAAGTGGAAGCGTTAGTTTAACGCGGTTGATGTAGTCGAATGTCTTCGCGACCCAACCGATCAAGCACCGAACGTACAACACCTCCGAGTTCTGCACACGTTCAGCTTGATGGCGTCCCTCGGTCTCTTGATCCAGCAAAGTGTCGAGGGAGAGTTTCGTCAGCATGACGGCGTGGTGACGGTGATGGGGATGTGATCCGCGCAGGGCTTCGCCTAAGCACTACGACAGTATGACCGGAGGAGTAAACTGTGGAGGGGGCACCACACACGGCTAAGAGAACAATTGATGTGCTTTGGGGTGCCCCCTTCCCCCGTATATAAAGGAGGAGAGGGAGGAGGCCGGCCCTAGGGGCGCGCCCAAGTGGGGGAAACCGACTAGGACTCCTAGTCCTAGTTGGCCCCCCTTCCTTTCTTTCGGAGGGGGAAAAGGGAAGGAGAGGGAGAGGAAAAGGGAAAGGGGGGCTGCGCCCCCTCCCCTTGTCCAATTCGGACTCCCATGGGGGGAACCCCTTGTGAGCTGCCCTCTCTCTCCCCTATGGCCCATGTTGGCCCATTACTTTTCCCTGGGGGTTCCGGTAACCCCTCGGTACTCCGATAAATATCCGAACCACTCCGAAACCATTCCGGTGTCAGAATACTATCGTCCAATATATCAATCTTTACCTCTCGACCATTTCGAGACTCCTCGTCATGTCGGTGGTCTCATCAGGGACTCCGAACAATCTTCGGTCACCAAAACACATAACTCATAATACAAATCGTCATCGAACGTTAAGCGTGCAGACTGTCGGTGTCAAAACCGGCAGATCCCGGGTAGGGGTCCCGAACTGTGCGTCTAAGGATTGAGGGTAACAGGAGGCAAGGGACACAATGTTTACCCAGGTTCAGACCCTCTTGATGGAGGTAATACCCTACTTCCTGCTTGATTGACTCTGATGAGTATAGGGGTTACAAGTGTTGATCTACCTCGAGATCGTAATAGCTAGACCTGTGACGCCTGGATAATTAAGCTACAGTAACCGTCTACTAATAATGCCACGTCACCTCGATTACTGTTGATAAACTCGCGTTGATTCGAAACTGATTCAAAATTCAATTCAAAATCAAATTAAAATAAAGTCAAATTAGTATTTCTTCAAGCGCTAAAATAAAAATGTTTAGAGTATTGCATATAATCCCATAGCAATTATAAAATCAATACCCACATTATTTGAAATTCCAAATTGACCCTACCAACCAGAATAGTGGTCCAGCATCAATTATTTTTCCTTTCCAATTTCCCAAAATAGTAAGACACTCTCAAATGCTTTGAGGCCTTTTTGTACCAACTCAAAGCATCTATTATATAATTAAAACAAGAGACAAACAAGTCATCACGTTTATCCACATACGCTAATATTATTTGCATCGTTAGATCAGAAAAATAACGGTTGCGACTTAGCAAATTTTACGTAATATATAAACATGTGTGTACAAACATATTGGACTGTCACGTCTTTACGCTGGAAGACAAGTAAGTCACCGCTAACCATAAAAATTGCCGGCCAAGATTAAAAAATCGATTTGGAAAGAAAATACAAAGTAGCATTGTCATCGGCTAACCCAAGCTATAATCTGGACAGATTTTAAAAAGGAGTCCGGAGCGATACAACACTGTCATGGGCCAACAACCCAAGGTAGTAGAGTCCAGCTGGGAGGCTAAGGTTTAGCACCGACTTCTCCTAACTTTTTGTGCCTTTATTTTAAACTGATGCGGACCTCAATAGTTAATTAATTGATAGTACATGATGAGAAACACAGCTGTGTGTAGCACAGCATAAAGTCCGTTACACTGACATACCAGTCATATTAATTAGTATTTACTTTGTACAGAACAAATACATAATGCCAAATAATTAGGGTCTTTTTCACTTGCACGATTAATAAATTTATAATGTCACAAAAAGTAGTTATAAATTTATTGAAATAGAAAAACAATAAATTGTTCGCAAGTGCTAGCAACTCAAATTCCAAGTGATTAAATTTGTGCCTAATTTTTAATGCACAACAACAAAAGTGAAATAGTGTCTCTAAGAGATTTGAGTCCAACAGAAAATTACATTTGAAATATAGCAGAAGTGATTTTTTTAGCAAAAATGTCAATTAAAAAAATATTTTCCAAAATTTAGTAAATGTCCTATGACTCAACCAGTCCCATGAAAGAGAAGTATAGTGCCTGTCTCGAACAAGCAAAATATAGTAGCTAGGAAATAGAGATATAAAAATTAAAACAAATACAAATGGTTATATAGCAAGAATAATTTTTTATGCATATAAACTTCTTCGCGCCAGAATCAGTCATATAGGAAAACACATACGCTAAAAATATACTTATACTCCAATGATCTTAATTGCAATGGCCCAGATTAAAAGATTTAAAAAATACACGCAACAACACACGCGGAGGTCCAACGTACAAGCCTCATCTGACAGGAAAATAACTACACGGAGTCATTCAAGGACATGTATCACGTGTATGGGGATGGATAAGTCTTAGGAAGAAAATATTCTACAGGTGCGAACTGGGATGGTAAACATGTCACTCCGCTAGTTGCAAAGTATTTAATGTGTCAAGTGGCAAAGGCTAAAACATGCAGGTGTTATTTTTTTCCTGCAGCTAAAACATGCATGTGTAAAATATTTTCTCACCTAAAACATGCATGTGTTATTTTTTTCCTGCAGCTGTTAAGTTTTCTTCTTTTATTGGCAAAGGCTAACAAATAAACAGACGGGCACCTGTAAGGATATAACCACCCCTTGGCAAAGAAAATATCTATATAACACATCAATTATGCCTGCAACTTAGCAATGTCCGGTACAATACACAGGTGACGACGTCTAACAAACAAAAACTTAAAGCCACAGACTAAGATAACACATGTATTAGGTGAGTTATAAGAAAACATCCTATTAAGTGAGTAAAAATACAATATAAATTTATTTACAAATTTAGCAAAAAATCATAGAAATTCAATATGATGTCAATAGACAACTCAGTTTTGGATGAACTGAAGAAGTGACGTAAAATTTAGGAAATTAATTTTCATTTACGAGAAATGGCAAGATCATTCAGAAGATCAACATATGACGAGTGTTAGGGAAGATGTTTTAACATTTTTTTATGAACATACAACGATAGTTACATTGCCTTAGATGAGCAAGTGGCACAAGAAACAAATAACCAAAGACCAACATATTTGACATCGATATTGCAATTACCAAGAAAAACCAACTATAATATGGTGGACAAAGGAAGAGAAGATTATAAGGTAGGACTGAACAATATAGAAGAAGAAAATCAGGAGATTAGTATGAACCTCATAATTTTGCATTACATTCGATATGCTCTAAGTCATGTTATCACAACAAATACATTTCTCTACATCATGCATATCGAGTGAGAAGAGTAAATATGGGAAAACTACATCATGTGTGATGAAGTCACAAATTTATATGGACTTCTTTTTTGAACCAGAAGATGGTTTGGCCATAAAACGTTATATGTAAAAGTATATTAAATTCATGTAAATAACTGCGTAGATTTTTTTCTAGATTTAAAAGAGCACTGCAGGAAAAAAATAGTAAAAAATATATATGTACAAAATGTAATGAAAGTGAGCGCTTGCGTCTGCACTGTGTTAAAAATATATCGCGAAACTAATCCAAAATTATAAATAAGTAAAATTCTAGCCGCGCAAATGCGCGGGTCACTCCGCTAGTTGCACAATATTTAATGTGTCAAGTGGCACATTTAGCAAAAATCATTTGGTGGCTCTACTTAATGCAAAACAGTGTAGAAAACTAAACAAAATAAAAGAAAATGAAAATGTCTAAGTCCTACTGTTGCAATGGGCTTGGAGTTGCCACAGTGTGGCCAAGCCTAACTCCACCGTCCTTTCATCGTCCTCCTGCTACAGAAGAAGGCCGAGGCGCCATGGCCACGAGCGCTGGTGAAAGAACATGCGGTGCCCCCATGTTTGGTTTTGATAATTGATGACAATCTCTATGGACTAATGGTTGCCTTGAGTTATATTTGAAGATTTTGTCCATAGGCTTTTCTTGGAGTACATGTGTTGGTTTCAAGAAGATTTTGTGTCGACCAAGGTGCTATTCAAAGAATTACCTAAAGATTGGCCATGTGAGAGTTGAGCTTATTGCAAGCATGTCTTGAAGAAGAAGATTGTGTGATCATTCATGCTTACCTTCAAGGCATCATCCAAATGAAGAGAGTTGGAAAGGTTCAAGGTTGATCAAGACTAAGTCAAGAGTGAATCAAGTTGATCAAATCACAAAGCATAGAAGATGTACCGAGAGGGATCAAGTGATCCCATGGTATGGTAAGCATTGACCATTACGCTTTGTGTACTAACCCATAGTCTTCGTGAGAGTTCTTTGTGGGGTTAGGTTGCGGTGTGCACGTTCAAGTGATGCATCATGAAGAGATCAAGTGCTTGAATATTTCCGTCCATTCTGGTGACAATGGACTTGTGAAGATGTGCCAAAAAGTGGCTCACCCATAATGGAGTATGGGGGAGCAATCTACTAGTCTTCACCGAGCAAACGCAATCAAGAAAGGTGGTCATACTTGAGGAAGTCAAGATCATCTACATCTAGCTCAAGTGGACTTTGTGCAAGGCAAAGGTTTGGCCTTGATAGGTTCTCTATTCTACCGGTCTCATGGTGGTAGTTTGGAGACCGGGTTATAGGACCGTTTGCCGTACTATCAAGGGGGGCTCTCAAGTGAGTAGCTTGATCGTATCGTTCGTAGAGAGCTCAAACCATAGCATGCTTTCATCATCTTTTTTGGTTCTTGTTTGGTTCTATTTGTGAGTCTTAGAGCTTATGGTCATCTTGATGAGAAGCTTGAGTTCACCGAAAACGGAGTTCACATGCATCTTCTATCATGTTTTCGGTGTTGGAGGTTTTACCGGTCTTATCCGAGGAAGGGTTCTCACCTTATTATTATGGTCCTTTTCTCACTGGCTTCTTATTGATATTTCTATCAAGATTGTATTAGCCCATGTCGTTAGCTTTCCAACAAACTTGGTACCGTTGAATTCGGAGTCCGTTTGGAGAAGTTGTGGCTGTTTTTGGTAAAGGCTGCAGCGGTACTACCACGGCTAGAGCGGATGTAATTTTTTACTACCGTGGCTCCTGAGCGGTAGTACTGCTCCCGAGCTGTACTACCGCGGCTGCTGAGCGATAGTACCGCTCCGGGCCAAAATCTCGTGTTTTGCTCAGCGGAAGTAGGCACAGAAGTATTTTTTTGTACCGCTCGCAAGTAGTAGTACCTCTACCATTTGCGGTAGTACCTCTATCCCTAGCGCTAGTACCGTGAGGTCGAGAGGTAGTACCGCTTCGGCGGTTCTACTGGCCTTTTCCCTCCTCGCTGTTGTTTTTCAAAGGGGTACTACCTTCCTAGCGGTAGTACCGCTCTGTGCGGGCTGTGAGCATAACGGTTGGATTCTTCCCCACCTTTAAAAGGGGGTCTTCTTCTCCAATGAACCTTATCTCTTTAGCTCGTGTTCTTCCCCCATTGTTGACCTTCTTTGAGCTTGCTAACTCTCAATCCCTCCAATGATTCTTGCTAGTTCTTGAGGGAAAAGAGAGAGGAGATCTAGATCCACGTTTCCACCAATCACTTTCTCCTCTATGTGAGGGGAACCCCTTGGATCTAGAGCTTGGAGTTCTTCGTGTTCTCTTCTTTGTTCTTCCTCTCATTTTCCTACCTAGCATTTTTTGCTTCGGTGGGATTTGGGAGAGAAGGACTTGGGCACTCCGTGTGCCCTTGCCATTGCATTTGGTGCATCGGGTTGAGTTCGCCACGGTGATATGTGGAAGTTACAAGTTGAGAAGCTTGTTACTCTTGGGTGCTTGGTACCCTTGAGCTTGTTCCTCTTGGGTGCTTGGGCGCCCTAGACGGTTGAGGTCACCTCGGAGCCATATTCCATTGTGGTGAAGGTTCGTGGTGTCGTTGGGGAGTTAACCCCAACCTTTGTGGTGTTCGGAGCTCAATATAAAGCTCCGGGCAAGCGTCGGGGTGTCAAATTAGGTTGTGGAGATCGCCCCGAGCAATTTAACGGGTTCCGGTGACCGCCCCCAAGGGTTGCCAAAGTGTACGGGTTTGGTAACCGCCCCCAAGGGTTGCCATTTGTACAGGTTCGGTGACCGCCCTCAAGGGTCCCTTAGTGGAAGCACGACATCTTGCATTGTGCGAGGGCGTGAGGAGATTACGGTGGCCCTAGTGGCTTCTTGGGGAGCATTGTGCCTCCACACCGCTCCAACGGAGTTTAGCATCTGCAAGGGTGTGAACTTCGGGATACATCGTCGTCTCCGCGTGCCTCGGTTATCTCTTACCCGAGCCCCTTTACTTATGCACTTTACTTTGTGATAGCCATATTGTTTCTTTTCATATATCTTGCTATCACATAGTTGCTTATCTTGCGTAGCATAAGTTGTTGGTGCACATATGTGAGCCTAGTTGTTTCAGGTTTTGTGCTTGACAAATTAACCGCTAGGTTTATTTCGCATTTGTTCAAGCCTAAACCGTAATTATTTTAAAACGCCTATTAACCCCCCTCTAGGCGACATCCACGATCTTTAAATTGGTATCAGAGCCTTGTCTCTCTTTATTAGGCTTTACCGCCTAGAGAGTAAAGATGTCGACTAGGGGATTAGGATTCTCTGACATTCTTAGTTTCAATGGCACAAATTTTGATGTTTGGGTAATTCGCATGCTTAATCTCTTTAGGGTCATGGACCCAAGTTTAGAGCGAATTGTAGATATGGTTTTTTCTCCTCCAACGGATCCCTAAAGATTATCTTTAGAGGATGAGAAAAACTCTTATCTCAATGCTCAAGCTTCTAATGTGCTTTTCGATACTTTGAGCAATGTAGTTATATTTCAACTCATGCCGTTCCGGGATGCTCATGAGTTGTGGACGAAGCTTCAAGATAAATATGGTGTGTCCAAGATTTGTGGGGATGATTGTTCTCCCTCCACCTCCGGTCGTATAGTCTTCTCAACTTCTTCTACTTCACCTACATGTGGTTTTCCACAAGGTAATGATATGGTGAGTAGTGTTGGTCATTGCAATGATGATAATATGCTTATTATGGATGATCCTTCATCACTATCTTATTGCAATGCCCCTTCTTTGGGCCACTTCGAGCACTGCAAATGTTTCACATGCCTGTGTTGATAGTCCGTGCATATCATGTAGAAATTTCTTGACTAAATCTCATGATGATATGTTTACTATGTCTTGTTGCCATGATAAAAATGCATATATTTCCTCGAATTGTTGTGCTTCAACAGATGTGGTATTAAATGGTGCTTCAACAGATCCTACATCATCATCTATTGCGGTTTGCCTTGTGGCCAAGGATTCTAAGGTATCTCCTACCTTGAACCCCAATATGTCTCTTGATGATGATGTTGATGCTAATAATGATGAGGATAATAATGAATAGAATGATAATGTTGCCTCCTTAAAAATTAAGGGGGAAATGATTTTTAAAGCTCTTCATAAGAATAAAATTGCTTGTTCCAACTTCATGGAAATCATGTCTATTGCTATTGAGGGCAAGAATTATATTGATGAGTTGGAATCTCGTCTTGAGGAGCATGAGGTCACCATTGATAAAATGGAATTTTATGAGCGTGATTATGCTAATGAGATTGCGGACCTCTCTCAAGCTCTTGATCTTGAACAAACCACCAAGGAATCTCTTGAGGAGACTTTTGATCTAGAATTATCTAGAGTGAAGGAATATCATGATAGAGTTCTTGAGGTGGCCAATGTTTTTGAAACTAAAAATGCTAAGCTTGAAGTTTCTCATGCTAGACTCCTTGAGGATTTTAAGCACCTCGAAAATGGCTCAAGGGTCATCAAGGGTGAGCTCATCAAACTCACCGAGTCTCATGATCAACTTGAAGCTTATTATTTAAAAGGGCTTGCCAAGTTGTCCTCTACTATTGTTGTTAATGATGATGCTTGTGCTACTAACTATATTACTTGTGAAGCATCCATTTTGAAGGAGAACATTGAGCTACGGTCTCAACTTGAGTTGCTATCTATCAACTATGGGAAATTGGAAGAAAGCCATGAAAAGCTCTCAAGCTCTCATGATGATCTTCTAGTATCCCATAATGTGCTAAAGATAGCTCATGAGGCCATGATTGCTAAGGTAACATCTAGTGAGCCTCATGTGGATACTGGCACTACTTGTAGTCAAAATGCTATGTTGCCATGTGCTAGTCCATGTAATTCATCTACTCACAATGTTGGTAGATCTTGTGATGAATTGCTTTCCTTGCCTTGTTGCTCTAACGATGAAGCTTAAACTTCCTCTAGTACTTGTGTTGAGACTAACAATGTAGAGGAAATCAAAGAGCTCAAGGCCCAAGTCACTTCTTTGAAGAAAGACTTGGAAAAGAGTCATGAAGGGAAATTCACACTCAACAATATCTTGAGTGTGCAAAAATCCCCCAATGACAAAGGTGTACTTGGATTCAACTCCAATAAGAAGAAGAAGTCCAAGAGAAACAAGAAGAAGGGCCAAAAACAAGTCAAGAATTCGGCCAAGATCATTTTCTTCAAGTGCAAAATTGAAGGGCATCATGTTAAATCTTGCACTTTGAAGAAGAAGGCCATTAGTGACAAGCAACAAGGGAAGCGGCCACAATTTCACTCTCATTCTCAACCTCAAGTTGAAGAAAGGCCTCTTCCCAAGAAAACTCAATCTAATGCTTCTCAAGTTGAGAAATCAAGTGAGAAGAAAGTAAAGAGTAGACGTTGCTACCTATGTCGTGAAAAAGGTCACGTCGCTTCTTCATGCACAAATGGTGACTTATCCAACCCTATTCTAATTGATGATATCTATTCTCTTGGGAAGGATAAGGTTGGCAATGTGTTTGCCAGATTTGTTGGTGCTCAAAGTGGTGTCAAGAAAAAAACCATTTGGGTAGCCAAGCCTATTGTGACTAACCTCTTAGGACCCAACTTGGTTGGGGACCAACTAGCTCATACTTGATCAACAGGTGTTCTTGGAGGTCATTGGAGACTTGGCTACATTATGAAGAATTAAGGGGACTTCATCATTCTTATTGTCTCAAGCCAAGTCATTCGGATTGTCAAGTTTCTATCTTGTATCCAATGTTCCTCCTTGCGGTAACTCGTGCTTAAAGTGTTTACATTGATAATTACTTGCCCCTTTGCATGTTTGGTTTCATTCCTTGCATGTGTTTGTATATGTTGTGCTTCCAACTTGATTATGTTGAGCAATCAAGTATGTGTGTGTTGGTTTGCACATCATGTACGTGTGTGTCATGCGTTGAGCCTTTTGAATCTTCTTTATTTCTTAGTTGGCTCTTGTGAGAGATTAATGTAATATCCCATTATGGGGGATTGATGTGCTTTGTGCACCTCACAATCCTATAAATGTGTGTACATGAGTAATACCATCTAGTATTGATATTTCAAGATTATCTAGTCGCTATGTGGTACGTCTTCTCATGAGAATTTCAAATTCTAAATAGTCCATTAATTATCTCTTGTTGTATCCTTTCATTTGCCTCTTGTTTATCCTTAATTGGTATCACATTATGGGGGAGTAATATGCTATGTGTATATTACTAGCCTAGAAAATGTGTACATTTGAGATATTGTCACCTAGAGTTGATATTGTAAATTATCTTGTTCCTAGGTGGCATGTTAGCTCTACAAGTTGCAATTTGCTTTTTGTTTGGTGTGAAGATGATGTCGGATATCCTTGAGATCTACCACCGGGAATTATTTCCATTTACTTCTTGTCTTTTGACAATTGATACTCACTTATGTGGGAGATTTTATTGATCATCATTACATTGGCGTTTTCTTTTATTTGCCTTTTCTCTTGCCAAGGAATGTACCAACTCCCTTTGTCTTCCATACCACTTGTGGATCTTGTTTATTTCTTGATCTTGTCTAGTGTTTTCTAGATATAGTGAAAGTGGTGATCCCACCTTGTGCATTTTGTATTCAAATGCAAATTCTCTATAATGCACTAGTCTTGGGGGATCTATCCTATTTTCTATAAAACACTCTTGCGATCCTTATCAAGTGTGTGTTGGTGGAAGGCAAGCCGTTTTCATTTTGGTACTTTGTGACATCATGAAACTTTGTAGAGAGCTTGGTTTGTTTGGAACCATCCTCTCTTTTGGGGGTTTGATATCTTTTTTAGTGGGTATCAATGGATATCTCATTCCTTGATGTATATTTCAATTGATATCCTCCAAGTGATGATTTATTCATTTGGTATCTTTTCTTCTCTTGGTATTTCTTTGTCATTTGGTATCGGTTCTTGAAAGTCTTGAGCATTCATATTAACTTCGTGTAGTATCTTTGGCATGCTTTCTTTCTTTGACCCAATAGGGGAAACTCCACCAAGTCTCAAATTGGATGAGATGTGCATGAAAATCATTTTCGTATCTATATGCACATTTTTATGTGGAGTTTGTCGTATGTATTGTTGGTTCTCTAACTCTTTGGTCCCAATGAGTTTGGGTACCATTTTGTTTGTGTTGTTGTTCTAGGAACAATTGGAGATACATTGGATGCTCGGCTCACTCACAAGGAAGGTGTTGTCATCATGTGCTTATTGGAGTCGAGCTAGGATGATCAATGAACTACTATGTACCTTAAATTGGCATCTACTACGTCCTTCCAATGTTAACTCGGTAACAAGTATCTTCATATTCTTCATGCACACATTTCTTGCATCAACCTTGTGTAGGTTGTATCATGGCATGTTATTCATTCATTCTTGTGATACTTGTACCCTTTCTCAAAGCATCCCAACAATGATCTCTTGTTGCTAGTTGTGATGTCTTTGATGGGTGTGTGGTAGGAATTCATTTATATACAATAAGACCATATATAGCCATGTGCTATTCTTCCAAGCAAATATCTTATTGGTATATGTATGACCTCCCTTTGGATATCTTGTTCCTTGTGTTGTAACTATTTCGGGTGTACATCCTTCTTTGTAGATATATATCATCATGATTTCATCTACCTAGAATCTTATACACTTGAGAGAAGTTGCATATCTAGTTGATATCCTTTCTTTCATGTCCACCTTGTCTTTCTTATGTTATTTCTTTCGTGGCTCAGTGAAAGCTTTTGCCTTGAGTGCGTGTCTTCTATCGTTGCATCTTGATGCACTCTTGTGTGGTGAAGATTATTTTCCTCATGCTTATATTTATGAGGCTTTTGCCATCTTAATTGGTATAGGTTCTTTATATGCTTATTAGTAAGCTTGTGAACCCATTTGCTAGTTGTGTGTGGGAATGATAGGTCGTGCACCATGTGCCTCATTCTTTCAAGACTTTATTGATGCTTAATGCTCATCCGTACATTAGTCTTCTCAAGTGCATTGCCTTGACTCACTCACATCATTTTGGTTGAGCCCATTCTTAAGTTGCCTCTTTTACTTGTTGCTCAACCATGTGTTTGTTGCAAGTACTAGGCTTTGTTTCCTATGCTCACTTGCACTTGTTGTAAGTTTCTATTGATTTTGGGGGAGCTATGATCCTATTTTGTGCACTTTGTATCCAAATACAAAATTTTTTATGTGTGCACAAATCATGGGGAGCTTCTATAGTTTCCTTAGAACACTCCTCTACTCATATCATAATATCCTTATTCATGTGGCTCGTAGGATCTTTGATCTAGTTGGTTCAATTGATATCCTTTGATTGCTTGCTTCAATTGGTATCTTTTGATTGCTTGTGTCTCTCTTTGTTATGTCCTTGTGGCATATCATTCTTTACCAATCTTTGTGCCTCAATATAGTTTGTGTTCCTCCAAGTATTTACCTTTGGATATGTGTATGGCATTCCACTCTCTTGTTGAGAAATACACAATTTATGGAGGAACACAATTTATTGGCCTTCTAAGCTTTTCTCCCATTTTGGCAGTCGACGCCAATGGGGGAGAAGTTTCAGAGAGTTTTGTGGAGAAGTCTTCAGAGTTTTCTCCTTGCTTTGGTTTTGTTCCTAAGCATTTGCATCTCATACGCATGCATTATTGGTTGTTGCATTGCATGGTGATGCATAATTCCTTGTATAAACTCTCTTGAAAGCAATTGTCATCAATTACCAAAATGGGGGAGATTGAAAGAACATGCAGTGCCCCCATGTTTGGTTTTGGTAATTGATGACAATCTCTATGGACTAATGGTTGCCTTAATTTATATTTGAAGGTTTTGTCCATAGGCTTTTCTTGGAGTACATATGTTGGTTTCAAGGAGAGTTTGTGTCTACCAAGGTGCTATTCAAGGAATTACCTAAAGATTGGTCATGTGAGAGTTGAGCTTATTGCAAGCATGTCTTGAAGAAGAAGATTGTGTGATCATTCATGCTTACGTTCAAGGCATCATCCAAATGAAGAGAGTTGGAAAGGTTCAAGGTTAATCAAGACTAAGTCAAGAGTGAATCAAGTTGATCAAATCACAAAGCATAGAAAATGTACCGAGAGGGATCAAGTGATCCCATGGTATGGTAAGCATTGACCATTACACTTTGTGTACTAACCCATAGTCTTAGTGAGAATTCTTTGTGGGGTTAGGTTGCGGTGTGCACGTTCAAGTGATGCATCACAAAGAGATCAAGAGATTTAATATTGCCGTCCATTGTGGTGACAATGGACTTCTGAAGATGTGCCGAAAAGTGGCTCACCCATAATGGAGTATGGGGGAGCAATCTACTAGTCTTCACCGAGCCAACACAATCAAGAAAGGTGGCCCTACTTGAGGAAGTCAAGATCATCTACATCTAGCTCAAGTGGACTTTATGCAAGGAAAAGGTTTGGCCTTGATAGGTTCTTTATTCTACCGGTCTCATGGTTGTAGTTTGGAGACCAGGTTATAGGACCGTTTGCTGTACTATCAAGGGGGGCTCTCAAGTGAGTAGCTTGATCGTATCGTTCATAGAGAGATCAAACCTTTGGATGCTTGCATCATATTTCTTGGTTCTTGTTTGATTCTATTTGTGAGTCTTAGAGCTTATGGTCATCTTGATGACGAGCTTTAGTTCATCGAAAACGGAGTTCGCATGCATCTTCTATGATGTTTTCGGTGTTGGAGGTTTTACCGGTCTTATCCGAGTAAGGGTTCTCACAATTTTATTATGGCCCTTTTCTCACTTGATTCTTATAGATATTTCTATCAAGATTGTGTTAGCCCATGTCGTTAGCTTTCCAACAAACTTGGTTTTGTTGAATTCGGAGTCCATTTGCAGAAGTTGTGGCTGTTTTGGTAAAGGCTGCTGCGGTACTACGGCGGCTAGAGCGGATGTAATTTTTTACTACCGCTCCAGAGCGGTACTACCGTGGATCCTGAGCGGTAGTACCGCTCCTGAGCTGTACTACCGCGACTCCTGAGCGGTAGTACCGCTCCGGACCAAAATCTCGTGTTTGCTCAGCGGAAGTAGGCACAGAAGTATTTTTTTGTACCGCTCGCAAGCAGTAGTACCGCTACCATTTGCGGTAGTACTGCTATCCCTAGCGGTAGTTCCGTGAGGTCGAGCGGTAGTACCGCTCCGGCGGTTCTACTGGCCTTTTTCCTCCTCGCTGTTGTTTTTCAAAGGGGTACTACCTCCCTAGCGGTAGTACCGCTCCTTGGAGCGGTAGTACCGCTATGTGCGGGCTGTGAGCATAACGGTTGGATTCTTCCTCACCTTTAAAAGGGAGTCTTCTTCCCCAATGAACCTTATCTCTTTAGGTCGTGTTCTTCCCCCATTGTTGACCTTCTTCGAGCTTGCTAACTCTCAATCCCTCGAATGATTCTTGCTAGTTCTTGAGGGAAAAGAGAGAGGGGATCTAGATCTACGTTTCCACCAATCACTTTCTCCTCTATGTGAGGGGAACCCCTTGGATCTAGATCTTGGAGTTCTTCGTGTTGTCTTCTTCGTTCTTCCTCTCATTTTCCTCCCTAGCATTTGTTGCTTCAGTGGGATTTGGGAGAGAAGGACTTGGGCACTCCGTGTGCCCTTGCCATTGCATTTGGTGCATCGGTTTGAGTTCTCCACGGTGATACATGGAAGTTACAAGTTGAGAAGCTTATTACTCTTGGGTGCTTGGTACCCTTGATCTTGTTCCTCTTGGGTGCTTGGGCGCCCTAGACGGTTGAGGTCACCTCGGAGCCATCTTCCATTGTGGTGAAGTTTCGTGGTGTCGTTGGGGAGTTAACCCCAACCTTTGTGTTGTTCGGAGCTCAATCATTGTGGTGTAAAGCTCCGGGCAAGCATTGGGGTCTCCAATTAGGTTGTGGAGATCACCCCGAGCAATTTGACGGGTTCCGGTGACCACCCGCAAGGATTTCCAAAGTGTACGGGTTCGGTAACAGCCTCCAAGGGTTGCCATTTGTACGCGTTCGGTGACCGCCCTCAAGGGTCCCTTAGTGGAATCACGACATCTTGCATTGTGCGAGGGCGTGAGGAGATTACCGTGGCCCTAGTGGCTTCTTGGGGAGCACTGTGCCTCCACACCGCTCCAAACGGAGATTAGCATCCGCAAGGGTGTGAACTTCGGGATACATCGTCGTCTCCACGTGCCTCGGTTATCTCTAACCCGAGCCCCTTTACTTATGCACTGTACTTTGTGATAGCCATATTGTTTCTTGTCATATATCTTGCTATCACATAGTTGCTTATCTAGCTTAGCATAAGTTGTTGGTGCACATAAGTGAGCCTAGTTGTTTTAGGTTTTGTGCTTGACCAATTAACCGCTAGGTTTTTTCCACATTTGTTTAAGCCTTAACCATAATTATTTTAAAACGCCTATTCACCCCCTCTAGGCGACATCCACGATCTTTTAGTTGGGCGCCGTGCCCTGCTGCACCGAGGGGGGATAAGAGCAACCTCTGCCCCCTTTCTCCCTCCCCGAAACCCTAGCCCCCAAATCCCCCATCTCCGTTCCCTCGCTTCACTCTTCCCCGAGCACACCCACCCGCAACCTTTGTCGTCGTCGCGTGTTCGTCGTCACCGCGCACCGAAGCCTCTCCTCGCCACTCAAACATGTCCAGGAGGTCCGCCTCGTCACCTTCATCCCCTACATGGTACCTCACGGGCTGGATAGCCGGGAACCGCCGCAATCGGGTCATCTTCCTTGACTACGCTGGCTGTGCTCCTCCACTCGATCTACACTGCTTCGACCCGCATCATCTTCCTCAAGCTCATGTCCAACTCGCTGTGAGCCCTGCCTAGACCTCTTACTCCTTTTTTAGATCGAGCCCGAGATCCTGCAGGTCGGCCATCATTGTCAGTAGCATCACGCCCGCGTTCGCCCCGGCGTATCCCCCCTGCTTGTGCACCCCCTGGACCTCGCCGGGCCCGTGTCCATTCGCTGCACCACCCGCGCCCGCCTCGGCTGCTCCCGCTGCTGCTTCTGCTCCCTCCGATGTCCCGCTCGGCCGCATGACTGCGCCCGCGCCCTAGGGAGCGCACACGCCCTGCCTCCCGTGTGTCCTGCCGGTCCCGCCCCCACGCACCCCGCTGCGCCAGACCGCTCCTGCGCCGCGTCTGGCCTCACCCGCGTCCGCGCGCTCCGTCCCGCCCTCTAGCCTCAGCCACAGTCCCCGAGCGCTGCTCGCCGCCCCACGGCACGCTCGCCTCCTCCGCTCCGGCAGACCGGCCTCGCCGCGGCCGCCACCGCCCCCGGCTACTAATGTTGTTGTTGGCTCTGGCCTTGGTCATGGCCGAGTGGCCATGCGTGCGTGCGTGCGTTCTGTGCGTGCGTGCTGTGTAGGTGTGCGTATGTGCAGTTAGGATTAGTTTAGGGGCTAACAAAAAGTAATTAAAAGCTAAGCCCCTCCTAATTACCCTATTGTATAAATGACAGATGGGGTCCACTACTTAATATAAATGTTAAATCAGTGTTAAAGCTACTAGAGAGAATGACAGGTGGGTCCCGCATGCACTGTTCACACCATTGACCAGTCAACAGTTGACTGGGTCAACTGGGTCCCCCTGGTCCCACATGTCAGCCAGTGTACATTTTTGTGTACATTGTGCTGGGTACATATAGCAATTTGACATTTAATTTTTGAATTAAAATAATTTAGAAAATGAATTAAAACTTTAAAATTCATATAAAAAATCCGTAACTCAGATGAAAATACTTTGTACATGAAAGTTTCTCAGAACGACGA
This sequence comes from Triticum aestivum, assembly GCF_018294505.1. Lineage (NCBI taxonomy): Eukaryota > Viridiplantae > Streptophyta > Magnoliopsida > Poales > Poaceae > Triticum > Triticum aestivum. The sequence continues at coordinate 47,968,865 of NC_057812.1, read as the reverse complement.
GACGAATCCGAATACAGAGCCCGTTTGTCCGCCACATGTCCCTAGAATAGTGAACATGCAACTTTCCTCCTTCGTTCCGTCTATCTGGAAACGCGAAACACCGGGAATACTTTCCCGGATGTTTGTCCCCTTCGTCAGTATCACCTACTACCGCGTTAGGTCACCCGTAGCACCACGTATTGTCATGTTATGTTTTGTGATGTTTTGTTTGCTTTGTATTTACTGTTTCTTCCCCCTCTTCTTCTCCGGTAGACCTCGAGATCGACGTTGATGCCCCTGAGTACGACTACGTCGATGACGACACCTCCTTCTTGCCAAAGCAACTAGGCAAGCCCCACCCCCTTGATCAACCCAATATCGCCTATTCCTTCTCTCTACTGCTTGCATTAGAGTAGTGTAGCATGTTACTGCTTTTGGTTAATCCTATTCTGCCGCATAGCCTATCATTGTTGCTACAATTGTTATCCTTACCTGGAAACACTAAATGCTTGGTATAGGATGCTAGTATTCCATCAGTGGCCCTACATTTCTTGTCCGTCTGCCATGCTATACTATCGGGGCATGGTCACTTCGGGAGGTGATCACGGGTATATACTTACATACATATTATATGATACATGTGGTGACTAAAGTCGGGTCTGCTCGTAGAGTACCGACAAGTGATTCGGATGTGGGGGCTGAAAGGATATGTGGTTCCATCTCGGTAGTGGTGGGCCTAGGTTCCCGACGGCCCACGACTGTTACTTTGTGGCGGAGCGACAGTGCATGTGATGACCCACAAGTATAGGGGATCTATCGTAGTCCTTTCGATAAGTAACAGTGTCGAACCCAATGAGGAGCAGAAGGAAATGATAAGCGGTTTCCAGCAAGGTATTCTCTGCAAGTATTGAAATAAGTGGTAACAGATAGTTTTGTGATAGGATAATTTGTAAATAAAGTGCAACAAGGTGGCCCAATCCTTTTTGTAGCAAAGGACAAGCCTGGAAAAACTCTTATATAGAGAAAAGCGCTCCCAAGGACACATGGGAATATCGTCAAGCTAGTTTTCATCACGTTCATATGATTCGCGTTCGGTACTTTGATAATTTGGTATGTGGGTGGACCGGTGCTTGGGTACTGTCCTTACTTCGACAAGCATCCCACTTATGATTAACCTCTATTGCAAGCATCCGCAACTACAACAAAAGTATTAAGGTAAACCTAACCATAGCATGAAACATATGGATCCAAATCATCCCCTTATGAAGCAACACATAAACTAGGGTTTAAGATTCTGTCACTCTAGCAACCCATCATCTACTTATTACTTCCCAATGCCTTCCTCTTGGCCCAAATAATGGTGAAGTGTCATGTATTCGACGTTCACATAACACCACTAGAGGAGAGACAACATACATCTCATCAAAATATCGAACGAATACCAAATTCACATGACTACTAATAGCAAGACTTCTCCCATGTCCTCAGGAACAAACATAACTACTCACAAAGCATATTCATGTTTTTAATCATAGGGGTATTAATATGCATATCGGATCTGAACATATGATCTTCCACCAAATAAACCAACTAGCATCAACTACAAGGAGTAATTAACACTACTAGCAACCTACTAGTACCAATCCTGGACTTGGAGACAAGAATTGGATACAAGAGATGAACTAGGGTTTTGAGAGGAGATGGTGCTGGTGAAGATGTTGATGGAGATTGCCCTCTCCCAATGAGAGGAGCGTTGGTGATGACGATGGCGATGATTTCCCCCTCCCGGAGGGAAGTTTCCCCGGTAGAACAGCTCTGTCGGAGTCCTAGATTGAATCCGCCAAGGTTCTACCTCATAGCGGCGGAGTTTCGTCCAAGGAGATGGCTTATGATTTTTTTCTCATCGAAAGACTCCATATAGCAGAAGATGGCAATCGGAGGGCCACCAGGGCCCCCCTGGTGAACTTCTTGGGCTCAGTATTTTTTATATATTCTGAAAACGTCTTCCATGAAGTTTCATGACTTTTGGAGCTGTGTAGAATAGGTCTCTAATATTTTCTCCTTTTCCAGCCCATATCCCAGCTGCCGGGATTCTCCCTCTTTATGTAAACCTTGTAAAATAAGAGAGAATAGGCATAAGTATTGTGACATAATGTGTAATAACAGCCCATAATGCAATAAATATCGATATAAAAGCATGATGCAAAATGGACGTATTAACTCCCCCAAGCTTAGATCTCGCTTGTCCTCAAGCGAAAGCCGAAATCGAAAAATATGTGCACATGTTTGGAGATAGAGGTGTCGATAAAAGTAAAATACGGACATGAGGGCATCATGATCATTCTTAGAACAACAACTTACATAATTCTTGTCGTATGATTTCTTATGCTAGAGTATTAATTCAATCAGAATTTCAAGTATGAATCGTAAACTTTTGAAAACTAACAAACTATAATCTCAGTCATTGGAGCAATTGCAATTTATCATAACATAGGAAAGAGTCAATATATAAGAGCTTTTCAGCAAGTCCACATACTCAACTATCATATAGTCTTTCACAATTGCTGACACTCACGCAATACTTTGGGTATGGAGTTTTAATCGGACACAGAGAAAGATAGGGGCTTATAGTTTTGCCTCCCAACGTTTTACCTCAAGGGTAATGTCAACAATAATAGTTCATGAAAACTCACATCCAATTAGCCATATATACCAGGATCTTTCCAACATACTGTGCTTGCCAAAGGATAAAATGTAAAAAGGAAGGGTGAAGATCACCATGACTCTTATGCAAGGTAGGAGATAAAAGTAAAAGATAGACCCTTCGCAGAGGGAAGCAGAGGTTGTCACGCACTTTTATGGTTGGATGCACAAAATCTTAATGCGAAAGAACGTCACTTTATATTGCCACTTGTGATATGGACCTTTATTATGCAGTCTGTCGCTTTTATTTCTTCCATATCACATGATCGTATAAAGCTTATTTTCTCACACACTAATAAGTAATACATATTTAGAGAGCAATTTTTATTGCTTGCACCGATGACAACTTACTTGGAGGATCTTACTCAATCCATAGGTAGGTATGGTGGACTCTCATGGCAAAACTGGTTTAAGGGTATTTGGAAGCACAAGTAGTATCTCTACTTGGTGCGATGAATTTGGCTAGCATGAGGGGGAAGGGCAAGCTCAACCATGTTGGATGATCCATGACAATATAATTTATCTCAGATCTAAGAAAACATAACCCATTACGTTGTCTTCCTTGTCCAACGTCAACTCTTTATCATGTCATATTTTAATGAGTGCTGACAATCATAAACGATGTACAAGATAGTATATTTAAATGTGAAGACCTCTCTTTCTTTATTAGTTCCTATTAATTGCAACGATGACCAAAACTATGTTTGTCAACTCTCAACAACTTTTATTCATCATACTTTTTCTATGTGAGCTCTTTACTCTCCATAATATCCATATGATCTCTTTGTTTCTTTTTTTATTCTTTCTCTTTTCTTTCATTCACTTAGGATCATGGCAAAATAATCGAGCCCTTGACTCAACACTAATCTTGATTATATATAGCTCACTGGTAACCCACAAGTATAGGGGATCGCAACAGTTTTCGAGGGTAGAGTATTCAACCCAAATTTATTGATTCGACACAAGGGGAGCCAAAGAATATTCTCAAGTATTAGCAGCTGAGTTATCAATTCAACCACACCTGGAAACTTAGTATCTGTAGCAAAGTGTTTAGTAGCAAAGTAATATGATAGTAGTGGCAATGATAATAAAAGGTAATGATAGCAAAAGTAATGTTTTTGGTATTTTGTAGTGATGATAGCAATAGCAACGGAAAAGTAAATAAGCGAAGAACAATATATGGAAAGCTCGTAGGCAATGGATCAGTGATGGAGTATTATACCGGATGCGGTTCATCATGTAACAGTCATAACCTAGGGTGACACAGAACTAGCTCCAGTTCATCAATGTAATGTAGGCATATGTATTCCGAATATAGTCAGGCGTGCTTATGGAAAAGAACTAGCATGACATCTTTTGTACTACCCTCCCGTGGCAGCGGGGTCCTTACAGAAACTAAGGGATATTAAGGCCTCCTTTTAATAGAGTACCGGAACAACGCATTAACACATAGTGAATACATGGACTCCTCAAACTACAGTCATCACCGGTAAGTATCCCGATTATTGTCAGTTCGGGGTTAACGGATCATAACACATAATAGGTGACTATAGACTTGCAAGATAGGATCTAGAACTCTCATATATTGATGAAAACATAATAGGTTCAGATCTGAAATCATGGCACACGGGCCCTAGTGACAAGCATTAAGCATAGCAAAGTCATAGCAACATCAATCTCAGAACATAGTGGATACTAGGGATCAAACGCTAACAAAACTAACTCGATTACATGATAGATCCCATCCAACCCATCACCGTCCAGCAAGCCTACGATGGGATTACTCATGCACGGCGGTGAGCATCACAAAATTGGTGATGGAGGATGGTTGATGATGACGATGACGACGGATCCCTCTCCGGAGCCCCGAACGGATTCCAGATCAGCCCTCCCAAGAGGTTTTAGGGCTTGGCGGCGGCTCCATATCGTAAAACGCGATGAATCCTTCTCTCTAATTTTTCTCTCTCCGAAACACAATATATAGAGTTGGAGTTGGAGTCAGAGGAGCTCCAGGGGGCCCACGAGGTAGGGGGGCGCGCCCTAGGGGGGCAGGCACGCCCCCACCCTCGTGGACAGGTGGTGGGCCCCCTGGCCTTCATCTTTTGTAGGTATTTTTTATATTTTCCAAAAAGTTGCTCCGTGAAGTTTCAGGTCATTCCGAGAACTTTTGTTTCTGCACATAAATAACACCATGGTAATTCTGCTAAAAACAGCGTCAGTCTGGGTTAGTTCCATTCAAATCATGCAAGTTAGAGTCCAAAACAAGGGCAAAAGTGTTTGGAAAAGTAGATACGACGGAGATGTATCAACTCCCCCAAGCCTAAATCTTTGCTTGTCCTCAAGCAATTCAGTTGACAAACTGAAAGTGATAAAGAAAAACTTTTACAAACTCTGTTTGCTCTTGTTGTTGTAAATATGTAAAGCCAGCATTCAAGTTTTCAGCAAAGATTATAACTAACCACATTCACAATAACGCTTAGGTATCAAGCTTACTCATATCAATGGCATAATCAACTAGCGAGCCATAATAATAAATCTCGGATGACAACACTTACTTAAAACAATCATAATATGATATAACAAGATGGTATCTCGCTAGCCCTTTCTGAGATCGCAAAACATAAATGCCGAGCACCTTTAAAGACCAAGGACTGACTAGACATTGTAATTCATGGTAAAAGAGATCCAGTCAAGTCATACTCAATGTAAACTAACAATAATGAATGCAAATGACAACAGTGCTCTCCAACTGGTGCTTTTTAATAAGAGGATGATGACTCAACATGAAAGTAAATAGATAGGCCCTTCACAGAGGGAAGCATGGATTTGTAGAGGTGCCATAGCTCGGTTTTGAAACAAAGATGAATAATGTTTTGAGCGGTATACTTTCATTGTCAACATAACAACCAAGAGATGGCGATATCTTCCATGCTACACAGATTATAGGCGGTTCCCAGACAGAATGGTAAAGTTTATACTCCCCCTTCCACCAACAAGCATCAATCCATGGCTTGCTCGAAACAACGACTACCTCCAACTAACAAGAGACCCAGGGGGAGTTTTGTTTGCAATTATTTTGATTTAGTTTGCATAAAGCATGGGACCGGGCATCCCGGTGACTAGCCATTTTTCTCGTGAGTGAGGAGCTGAGTCCACTCCTCTTGAGAATAACCCGCCTAACATGGAAGATACAGACAACCCTAGTTGATACATGAGCTATTCGAGCATACAACACATGATATTTATTTGAAGGTTTAGAGTTTGGCACATACAAATTTACTTGGAACGGCAGGTAGATACCGTATATAGGTAGGTATGGTGGACTCATGTGGAATACTTTGGGGTTTAAGGGATTGGATGCACAAGCAGTATTCCCGCTTAGTACAGGTGAAGGCTAGCAAAAGACTAGGAAGCGACCAGCTAGAGAGCGACAACAGTCATGAACCTGCATTAAAATTAATCAACACCAAATGCAAACGTGAGTAGGATATAATCCACCATGAACATAAATATCCTGAAGGCTATGTTGATTTTGTTTCAACTACATGCGTGAACATGCGCCAAGTCAAGTCACTTAAATCATTCAGAGGAGGATACCACCCTATCATACCACATCACAACCATTTAAATAGCATGTTGGCACGCAAGGTAAACCATTATAAGCTCGTAGCTAATCAAGCATGGCACAAGAACTATGATCTCTAGTTGTCATTGCAAACATGTTTATTCATAGAAGTCCGAATCAAGAACGATGAACTAATCATATTTACAAAAACAAAAGAGGTTGAGTTCATACCAGCTTTTCTTATCTCAAGAAGTTCATCGTATAATCATCATTATTGCCTTTCACTTACACGACCGAACGATGTGAATAATAATAATTGTGCATGTGCATTGGACTAAGCTGGAATCTGCAAGCATTCAATAAACAGGAGAAGACAAGGCAATATGGGCTCTTTTGTCAGATCAACAATTATGCATATAAGAGCCACTTCAACAATTTAATCATGGTCTTCTCCTATCGACCCCCAAAGAAAATAAAAGAAATAAAACTATTTACACGGGAGAGCTCCCAACAAGTGAAAGAAGAACATGAAATCTTTTTGAGTTTTCTTTTTAATTACTGCTACAAGCATGGAAAGCAAACTAATTAAAAGCTAAAACTAAATTTTTTTGGTTTTTCTTAAGGTTTATTAAACACACAAAAAAGAAAGCATAAAAAGGAAAGTAAACTAGCATGGATGATACAATGAGAAAGTATGAGCACCGACATCTAGCAATGAGTGTGTGAACATAAATGTAATGTCGGTGGGAACTACGTACTCCCCCAAGCTTAGGCTTTTGGCCTAAGTTGGTCTATGGCCACGGCTAGCCTGGCAGATATCCATAATAGTAGTTGGGGTCGTACTGAGATGCAGCGGCTATCGCCTCCTGCGCTGCAGCGTGGCGACGAGCGGCCTCCGCTCTCCTCTCGTACTCATCTGCTTCCTCTCTGGTAATAACATATCTTCCTTTTCCCTGATGATCAAAGAAGGCAGAAGCAGGGAGAATAATATGGACAGCACGACGTCTGTCAAAGATTAGTCGATACTGGAGAGGTGATTCATTCCTCTGGACAAACTGGCGGTGAACCATAGCATTAAAGTCTAGGTAAGCATGGGGTAATTCAATATCATCTTCGCGTATGGCTATACCAAGAAAATTAGCTATGCGGGTTGCATAAATTCCTCCAAAGAAATCTCCATTAAATCTATTAAGATGCAACCAACGTGCAACAATGTCTCCTAAATTATAAGATTTATCTCCTGACACAGCACTCCTAAGAATACTGAGGTCAGGTACACACATGTGACATGCCTCATATTTACCATTAATGCATCTACCTATGAAGAGAGCAAAATAATGTATAGCAGGAAAGTGAATGCTCCCTATGGTAGCTTGTGTTATATCTCTAGATTCTCCCATAGTTATGCTAGCAAGAAAATCTCTAAATTCGGATTTGCGAGGATCCCTTATAGTACCCCATTGTGGAAGTTTGCAAGCAGTGGTAAAATCCTCTAACTCCATAGTGTAAGAATTTTCATAAAGATCAAATAGGACAGTTGGAGAATTACGTGAAGATGAAAACTCAAACCTCCTCACAAAGGAACTAGTAGGATTTTGACACTACTAGGGAGAAGCCTACCAGCAGCGAGGGTTTTGGGCCTGTCAGTAGCGCGGGCACCGGCGCTACTAATAAGGCGCTACAGCTAACGTATAGCGGTAGCGCCGGTTGTCCCACGCAACTGCTATACATGAATAGCTGTAGCGCTCTTTGGGAAAGGGCGCTACTGATATTATCTGCAGCGCTGTTTGCTGGGACGTGCTACTGACAATGCGGCGCTACTGCTAAATTTCCCCCCTCGCTACTACTAGTTTATTTATTAGTTTTTTTCCTGCATATTTGTTTTGTATTTGAATAGGCTTTATAGAATAATCTTTAGCATATCATACACATACAAATGTAATCATAGCATATACATACAATTAGTCTCATCAAATCATGTCATCATCATAATCATCATCCAACACAAAGTGGTCTCTCGTCATCATCTTGAAAATAGCGATACAAGTCACGAATGATATGCAAATACATCGTCATCCATCTAAACAATGATATACGCGAGAAGAGCTATCACTTTGAGAACATGAGTTCGTATCCCTCTTTCGCATTAGCGTGAACCTCTAAACTAACTACTGCCTGTCGCTCGGAAACTGGAAGGGCCTGACACTCCGGCCACTATTCGTATATATATACTCCTGGCATAGCACTTCTTCGCCATCTATGATCTATGCACCTGCATCATCACATGAGTCGATGATATGCAACATATATAGTTGAGCAACAGAAAGAGACAGACTTGGAAAAATAAAAACAACATATCATAAGCATAAATAACAAAGTTCATCGTACCCCAAAATACCCTAACTAGAGTGATTTTCGCTAGTCGAGGAGGAGGACGGTTTAATTACATCACAAATAAAGTTTCACTGTGCATAACTCAAAGTTTTGTCATACGGAAAGTATGGACTAAACGGACACATTGTCATATATCGACAATCACTCCAACATGTCGTTCCATCCATCCAAGTCAGGGAGATAGTCCCCGAGCCTAGTGAAAGGCTTCAGGTCGAGACGCTGAGAGGCTATCCATGTTCGGACGTCTTCCCGCGACATTTGTCCTTCTCCGTAGAACATCCCTGTTTTTCCGACGACCTCCTTCATGATGATTTGGGCAAGTTCGCGCTGGATGTTATAGAACTCAGCTCGAAGTCGATGATCCTCGATATCTCCTATGTCCTTTGCCCATTGCAGAATATGGGCATCGCCGTAAGAAGGTGCCATGCGAAGGTTCTGGTGATCCCGTCTGTACTCCAGCATGTGGTGTAGGACATAGAATCCATCATTAGGAGAATCGTCCGGTTGCTGGATGCAGCAGAAGTTGGTCTTATGGCCGAAGGCGACCCTGCCTCCCCTCATCTTCTTGTCCCTGACCTCTCCACCCAGTGATTGGTAGTGATACATAGCACTGTCGAGAACATCCTTGATGTGGGTGTAATCCTTTTTGTGAATGTTCTTCGACGTGTCCAAGTAAAGAGCGTGGGAGAATCGGGGGTAGAGGATGATGAGGACGGTGCGCCCGCCGCTGCGCAAAATAAGTCCTCAAATTAATTAGCCTCCACCATGCAAATGAATGATTGAAATTGAAGGAAGGATAGCAGCACGGATGACTTACACGGGATGATAAGGCACGAGAATCGCCCCCTTGTCCTTATTGGTGAGCATGAAACTGACGATGTATTCCCTCGCGTATTGACGGTGATTTGCGCAGACTCCCAAGAAGCCCTCGTGCATGTAGTACGGGTCAGCGACACAGATATGAGATATTTGCTCAACCCTGATGATGTAGTTCATGTGCAAGGCATAAAGGCGGACAAATGTAAAATCCAGCTTCTTCACATGAAACATGTCGAATATGTAATCGAATCGGAGGAAGAACTTATCCGCGGGGAAGCTGTCGACGTACGACATTTGCCGCGGAACGTTAACCATGTAGAGTGGGTATCCTGGATCTTTCGAGGCGATGAGGTCTTTCTCTACCCGCAGCACATCGTCATGAAGTCTCTTTAGATCGTCGAATCTGGCCCGTAGCGCTGTTGCAGGTAGGATTGGTTGACCGGGGATATGCCATTTATCCGCACCGGGGATATCTATACGGTCCTGAAGCCAAGGCTGCTGAGGCGGCTGGATCAAAGAAACAACTTTTTTGCCTTTCCTCGCTCTCTTCCTAAACTTCTTTACTACCGGAAGGTCGTCCATAATATGTTGAGACGGCAATTCAGGCACCGACTCATGACACTCAAACCCTGAGGAGGCGCCAGTATAGACATACTATTCAGCAGCGCCATCGTCGTCCTCATCCTCATCCATGGCGACGTCATCAGCGACTAATGGAGCCTCCTCCTTACCCCGTCCACTATCACCCAACCCGACACCCGGTGATAATTGGGTAGATGGGGTGTTGATGTTCATACCTTGCTGAGGCTGCGTGCTCGTGGGTGTGCTCCCGGCCGCCTCCAGACGAAGCAGACTCTTTGGCCACAACAGGACCCACCCAGCATTGCAACAATCACCAAGCCGCCGCGGTGTCTCGTCGTCATCCCCCAGTAGTACTGGAGGAGGCAAATTCTTGTGGCCCGGTTTGACACTGGCCACGGGAACCTTGAAGACGTTCGGGGGTATCGGCCAACTGTGGAACAATGGTTCCTTCGGCTCTATTATCGTCGCCTTCCCCACGTCCACCTTTTGGTCACTGATGGTGTACAATATGGTGCACGGGGTTTCGTCTGCCTGCAAAGAAAAGTCTGCGATGCGAGGCATCCGAAAGGCAACGAAAACATGAGATTATACATTTATATTGAAGGGGGCCGGTGTGACAGATACCGTGAGGGCGTCGAGCTCAGCCAAATACGAAGCACCGCCTAGCACGTCCGGTGCGAGAGCCGGTGCGGGAGCAGGTGCAGCTGCAGGTGCTGGTGCAACGCTTGTCGAGCTGCTCCCCGCCAAGAAGTCAGCAAGGGGAAAGTCCGCTACATCTTTTTTGGATTTTGCCTGGTCCAATTGAAAACGGCCGGAACCAAGGTAGTAGAAATATCTAAAGCCACCTATTTTGCGGCAGCTACAGCTGTTGCGATTGTCTCAGTTGATTTCTTCTCAACCGCAATCTCAACCCTCTTGTCGATGTTTTCTTCATTTAACCTCCGTCTTTCCTTTCTCTCCTCCATGGTCTCATGGTAGTACTTCTTCCACGTGGCGCCGTCTCTGACACCATGCACGCGTCCATACGATGGTCGAGTATCCACCGGTTGTTGTTTCAATATGTTCAACGCCCGGTTGAATGGAGTGTCCCACTTGGGCCTCGCCAATGCCTCAGACGGCGAGTCGCTTTCGGCCGCAATCCTGTGCTGCTCTCTCTGCAAAAGGCACAACGATCGTTTACAATATGACTAACCTGTGCAGTTGAATTGATCAGAAACTAAAATTACCAGCAGTCTCATGAACTCCGTAATGACCAGTGTTGTCTTGTAAACCTTTTTCACTGGGTCCCAACGGTGCCGGGCCCTGAGGACGTCACGCTCTTGCGGGACGGTGAACTCCGCCAAGGGGTCTGGGATGCCCAGACTCACGGCTTCCGCGTCCTCCTTGGCCCATTTGGTCCTCTTTCCGCCGTAACCACGGCTTCTGAGGTGGTGGCTCCCAATGTTCCTCTCTTGAAGCCCCTTCATGTACTCAGACTTTTTTTTTGGCATCTTCGGCCTCGCAAGCCTCCTTGAATATTTGAAACTCCTCTTCCGTGATTGTCGGATTATCCTTTACAATCTCGGAGTAGGGTTCCTTCTTGTCGATGATCCTTGCTTTCACTCGATTTTTCCAGGCGGCCAACGCGTTGCTAAACTTGGTCATGGCGTGTTTGTTTATCTTCTTCATTGCCGGGTCCTCATCTAGATCTTTATAATCCTTCTCATTCCGGCCCGGGAACAAGAATATCTGGTGAAACTTCTTTAGGTGGTGGCGGTTGTCCGTACGATGGTGGCGGTTGATGGTGGCGGTTGTCCGTACGATGCAGCCTATTTGATTGCGGTAGCATCGACGCGCTTCCTCGGGCGCCGTTGGCTCAAAATTACCGTCGTCCACCTCCATGACCACCACTCTAGTAGTCCTGAGTTTGTTAGAAACCCGTTGCCTCTTTGCTTTCTGTTCTACTCTGGCTCCGCTCCCCGAGGCAGCTTCGGTCTCAGTCTCAGCGCCGGTCTCGATGCCGATCTGAGTCTGAGCGCCGGTCTCAGTCTCAGCACTGGTCTGCGTGTTGGTCTCAGTCCCTGATGCCACTGGTGGGCCCAGCAATAACATCGGTTGATCATCGTTAAGGCTAAAAAATTCATCTACCGCCCGGTAGGCGTCGTCGCAATCACCAGAACCCTGTCCTTCACCGTTGCTAGCCATGTTTCCTATGATTAAATCTAGTCAATTAATTCTAGACCTAATAAAATGAATAATGACATAAAAAGGCCTATTGTTTTGCAGGAATGTTGACTCCTTCCTGGTGCGGCAAATCACGAGCACTCGATATGTCCTAGTTTGTAGCACAAGTCATGCCGAAATTCACGGAAAATTTCGGCATGAGCTTCACTAAAAAGTGGACAAATTGAGAACCTGAAATTTGCCGGAAAAGAAATGAATCAACATTCTGGCAAAACATAGGCCACTAAGCATCATTCCCTGCAAACAGTGTCCAAATATACACGAGCAACCACATGTGCAAACAGTGTAGAAGAAAATTCATTTAACTACTAATAGAACAAAATTCAGTTAACTTTAGTGCTCTATAATGATGAAAGGAATTTTTTTTTCAGTTAACTACTAATTTCATTCATTTAGGTTATTCATTTAACATCACCTAATTAACCTACTGTACCAATACTACTAGCAGCACTACTAACCTAATTAACCTAGCAAAACTCTAGTGCCCTAACTGAAAAACATCTAATTAACATCTAATTTTTTTTCTAAAACACAGAGAGAGATGAGTGAGGGGAGGGGTGGGGGACTTACAGAGAGGGGAGAGACGGTGGCGGGAAGGTGCTCGGTGACGGAGGCAGGGGCGGAGAGGGCGGGCTCGGGCACGGGCAAGGGCGGTCCTAGGCGGGCTCGGGCAGCGGTGAGGTGGAGGGCGCCGACGGTGACGTGGAGGGCGGCCTTGGGCGGCGGCTGTGAGGCTGAGGGCGGCCTCGGGCGGTGGCGGTGAGGCTGAGGGCGGCCTCGGGCGGCAGCGGTGAGGAGACGGCGGCGAGGACGAGGGACGATTTGGGGAAGAATTGGTGGCCGGGGGCGGGGTGGGGGGAAACCGCTGTTTAAGTGAAACGTAACGGTAGCGCGTTTCCGGAAATGCGCTATAGCTAAGTTAGCTATAGCGCGTTTACTGAAACCCGCTACTGCTATTCCTTTCTCCTTTTTCCCCTTTTTCTTTTATTTTTCTTTACATTTTATTTTTCCCTTTCTCCTTTTTCTATTTCTTTCATTTTCATTTACTTTTCTACTTGTTTTTCACTTTATTTTATTTTCGTTAGCAGCAGCGCTGTACACGTAAGCGCGCTGCAGCTAAGGAGATTAGCAGTAGCGCTGGGCCATTATACGCGCTACTGCTAGGTTGGGCTAGCCATGTGCGCCCAGTTCAAACGTAGCAGCAGCACTTTTCGCTAGTACGCGCTACTGCTAAAGTCATAGCAGTAGCGCGGTTTATTTACGCGCGCTACTACTAAGTAGCAGCAGCGCTTGGTTTTGTACAGCGCTACTGGTAAAATTCGGTGTATAGGCTTTTCCCTAGTAGTGTGATACTGGCTGCACTTCTCTTCCTCGAAGCTCACAAGATCAGCGTTACGCAAATATGTGTTAAATTCTTCCTTAATTCCCGCTTGATCCATAAAGTTCTCAGAAGGACATTCACAAGGACGCACTGGAGCGTCTCTTGGTGGCTCATCATCAGCATGATGCATTACAAGCCTGGGTCCTTGCTTCCTGGAAGAACCACCCTGGAACATTTTCCTAAGCATATTTCTTCCTGTGAAAAATTCTGAAATTTTTTAGTAACTTCAAAATAAAAGTTATCCAAACTCAATAATATTGATAGAAACTACTCATACAAGTGCCTAGAGCCTATATCATGCATCAAAACTACTTTTGACCATATAAATTTGACATGCAAGCTCAAGAACAGGGTCACCTAAGCAGCAAAAATTTGCAATGAATAAAGCACTAGAACAAAAACTAATTGGACCAATGGAGGAGTCACGTACCAAGGAACAATCTCCGCAAGCAGTTTTGTGAGAGGTGCTTTGAGCAAGGAGATCGAAAATGGCAGCAAAACGAGCTTGGACTCGGGTTTGAGCTGGTTGTTCGTGTTTGTGGGAGGAAGAAGGAGTGTGTGGGTGAAAGGATAAGTGGAGGAGGGCCACCATGGGCCCACGAGGCAGGGGGGCGCGCCCTCCACCCTCATGGGAGGTGGCTGACCCCCCACTATGTTCTCAGTGCCAAATATTCTAAAATATTCTAGGAAAAATCATATTTAAATTTCAGGGCATTTGGAGAACTTTTATTTTCAGGGTATTTTTATATTGCACGGATAATTAGATAATAGAAAGAAAAATACTATTTTTATTTTATTTAATATAAATAATAGAAAGTAAAAGGAAGGTATAGAAGGTTGTGCCTTCTAGTTTCATCCATCTCATGATCATCAAAAGGAATCCACTAACAAGGTTGATCAAGTCTTGTTAACGAACTCATTCCAAATAACATGGAACCGGAGAAATTTCGAATAACACTATGTTACGTCAACGAGGATATGCACATCCCCAATAATAATAATATCATATTTCTTCTTGACAGTAGGAATGGAAAATTCAAAACCTCCAAATATAATCGATGGAATTTTTCCAATAGAGTTGATACTATGAACTTGAGGTTGTTTCCTCGGAAAGTGTATCATGTGCTCATTACCATTACCATGAAAAGTGACATTGCCTTTAGTGCAATCAATAACATCCCCTACAGTATTCAAAAAGGGTCTTCCAAGAATAATAGTCATACTATCGTCCTCGGGAATATCAAGAATAACAAAGTTCGTTAAAATAGTAACGTTTGCAACTACAACAGGCACATCCTCACAAATACCGACAGGTATAGCAGTTGATTTATCAGCCATTTGCAAAGATATTTCAGTAGGTGTCAACTTATTCAAATAAAGTCTACAATATAAAGAGAGAGGCATAACACTAACACCGGCTCCAAGATCACATAAAGCAGTTTCAACCACACCTGGAAACTTAGTATCTGCAGCAAAGTGTTTAGTAGCAAAGTAATATGATAGTAGTGGCAATGATAATAAATTGTAATGATAGCAAAAGTAATGTTTTTGGTTTTTTGTAGTGATGATAGCAATAGCAACGGAAAAGTAAATAAGCGAAGAACAATATATGGAAAGCTCGTAGGCAATGGATCGGTGATGGAGAATTATGCCGGATGCGGTTCATCACGTAACAGTCATAACCTAGTGTGACACAGAACTAGCTCCAGTTCATCAATGTAATGTAGGCATGTATTCCGAATATAGTCATACGTGCTTATGGAAAATAACTTGCATGACATCTTTTGTCATACCCTCCCGTGGCAGCGGGGTCCTTATGGAAACTAAGGGATATTAAGGCCTCCTTTTAATAGAGTACCGGAACAAAGCATTAACATATAGTGAATACATGAACTCCTCAAACTTCGGTCATCACCGGTAAGTATCCCGATTATTGTCAGTTCGGGGTTAACGGATCATAACACATAATAGGTGACTATAGACATGCAAGATAGTATCTAGAACTCTCATATATTGATGAAAACATAATAGGTTCAGATCTGAAATCATGGCACTCGGGCCCTAGTGATAAGCATTAAGCATAGCAAAGTCATAGCAACATCAATCTTAGAACATAGTGGACACTAGGGTTCAAACCCTAACAAAACTAATTCGATTACATGATAGATCCCATCCAACCCATCACCATGCAGCAAGCCTACGATGGGATTACTCACACACGGCGGTGAACATCATGAAATTGGTGATGGAGGATGGTTGATGATGATGATGGCGACGGATTCCCCTCTCCGGAGCCCCGAACGGACTCCAGATCAGCCCTCCCGAGAGGTTTTAGGGCTTGGCGCCGGATCTGTATCCTAAAATGTGATGAATCCTTCTCTCTGATTTTTCTCCCTGAAACACAATATATAGAGTTGGAGTTGGAGTCGGAGGAGCTCCAGGGGGCCCACGAGGTAGGGGGCGCATCCGGGCGTGCCCCCACCCTCGTGGACAGGTGGTGGGCCACCTGGCCTTCATCTTTTGCAGGATTTTTTTATATTTTCCAAAAAGTTGCTTCGTGAAGTTTCAGGTCATTCCGAGAACTTTTGTTTCTGCACATATATAACACCATGGTAATTCTGCCGAAAACATCGTGAGTCCGGGTTAGTTCCATTCAAATCATGCAAGTTAGAGTCCAAAACAAGGGCAAAAGTGTTTGGAAAAGTAGATACGACGGAGACGTATCACTCACGGACTCGATTACATAGAGGGATCATAAAGCAGAACTCACAACTAGATCATACTAAAACTTTATTCTACTAGATCAAGATATTACCAAAAGGATCGAACTAAGAAAAAACGGTAAAGATAAAAGTGATGGTGATACGATACCGGGGCACTCCCCCAAGCTTGGACGTTGCCAAGGGGAGTGCCTTTACCCATGTGATTATGTCTCTATTTTCGGGGATGGTGATGTGATATTCTTGGCGATGATGCCCCTCAGGATACGATTCTCCTCCTCGAGCTTATTGACTTGCTGCTTGAGGTCCATTATTTCCCTTCGGAGTTTTCCTGTAACAGCTAAAGCTGCCTGCACCCAAGGGTGCTGCATAGCTGCGGGAGAACCAGTGACACTCTTTTTCATATTCTCATAAGAAAGAAATCTAACATTGGAAGGGATAACCGAGTTTGGAATAGCCGAGCTCTGCAGTTCTCCCATTGTGAATCCAGCTCGGAAGCGGGAAGTGACTTCTTGATCCTCTTCCATTGCATCTATCCTCTTCAAATCCGCCTCCATCTCTTCCTCCGTTGCTGGCCCAAAGGGGTCAACATTGTTGTTTGTCATTGATCTCGGTGCCGGATGAGACACCCAGCTCTCCCCGACTGACTCTTGCGAAGACATCTTGCTCTAATCTGCAGCAGCAACAGCTCAAAACACAAACAGAGGATAACTGCGTGATACGGGAGTCAAAACCCCCATGAGATTATATAATGAATTTTTATCGACCAAAATACGTGTCGTGTAAGAAAACGGAGTTTGGATAGCGCACGAGGTGCCCACGAGGTAGGGGGTGCGCCCAGTAGGGTAGGGCGCGCCCTCCACCCTCGTGGAGGCCTCGTGTCCTTCCCGGACTGCTTATTATTTTTCTATTTTTCTAAATATTCCAAAACGGAGAAATATTGCCTTAAAAACTGTTTTGGAGTCGGTTTACTTACCGTACCACATACCTATTCCTTTTCGGAGTCTGAAACATTCTGGAAAGTGTCCCTTATGTATTCCTCCGGGGTTACGGTTTCAATAACATTGGTTTCAACATTTATGGGATAACCTGAGATATAATGTTTGATTCTTTGACCGTTTACCACCTTTCGATTTGTGCCTTCGAAGTTGTTGATTTTTATGGCACAGGAACAATAGACCTCCTCGATAACGTCAGGACCTTCCCATTTAGAGATAAATTTTCCTGCAGAAAATCTTAAACGGGAGTAGTATAGCAATACATAATCACCTACACTAAACTCACGCTTTTGTATCCTTTTATCATGCCATCTTTTAACCTTTTCTTTGAACCACTTGGCATTTTCGTAGGCTTGGGTTCTCCATTCATCGAGTGAGCTAATATAAAATAACCTCTTCTCACCGGCAAGTTTAAAATCATAATTGAGCACTTTAATAGCCCAATATGCTTAGTGTTCTAGTTCGAGAGGTAAGTGACATGTTTTTCCATAAACCATTTTATACGGAGACATACCCATAGGATTTTTATATGCAATTCTATAGGCCCATGATGCATCATCAAGTTTCTTGGACCAATTCTTTCTAGACCTATTGACAGTCATTTGCAAAATTAATTTGAGCTCTCTATTACTCAATTCTACTTGACCACTAGACTGAGGGTGATAAGGGGATGCAATTCTATGATTAACATCATACTTAGCAAGCATTTTACGGAAAGCACCATGAATAAAATGTGAACCACCATCAGTCATTAAATATCTAGGGACTCCAAATCTTGGAAAAATAACTTCTTTAAGCATTTTAATAGAAGTGTTATGATCAACACTACTAGTTGGAATAGCTTCTACCCACTTAGTAACGTAACCAACAAGAACTAAAATATGTGTATATCCATTAGAGGCAGGAAAAGGTCCCATATAGTCAAAGCCCCAAACATCAAACGGTTCAACAACGAGTGAATAGTTCATAGGCATTTCTTGCGTCTACTAATATTACCAATTCTTTGACATTCATCACAAGATAAGACAAACTTACGGGCATCCTTGAAGAGAGTAGGCCAATAAAAATGAGATTGCAATACTTTATGTGCAGTTCTATCGCTAGCATGGTGTCCTCCATAAGCTTTGGAGTGACACTTGCGTAGGATCTATTCCTGTTCATGCTCAGGTACACAACGTCTAATAACACCATCTACTCCTTCTTTATAAAGATGTGGGTCATCCCAAAAGTAATGCCTCAAATCATAGAAGAACTTTTTCTTTTGCTGGTATGTGAAACTAGGTGGTATGAATTTGGCAACAATGTAATTAGCATAATCAGCATACCATGGAGCAGTATGAGAAGCATTTATGACATTTAATTGCTCATGAGGAAAGCTATCATCAATAGGTAGTGGGTCATCAAGAACATTTTCTAACCTAGACAAGTTGTCTGCAACGGGGTTCTCAGCTCCCTTTCTATCAACAATATGTAAGTCAAATTTTTGTAGCAAGAGAATCCATCTAATAAGTCTAGCACTACAAAAAAAGACACATCCATGACATTTTGGGCCGAATGACTTTTTTTCTGTCATACAAATGACACTTCTATGATGATAATTGTGACAAAACCTGGTATCATAATAGATGTGGTGGGCTCCTACTTCTATGACAAAAAATCATGACAGAAAATGGGCTTTTCCTCCTGGGCGGGCCGGAGACGCAGCTGCATGACATTCTTTCGGCCGTCCATGATGGAAAAAACCATGGTAGAAGCGAGGGGGAGGAAAATTTCAGGGAGTTCCCGGTTAAGGTGGGAGGTCGGGGGCCAAGCGATGCGCGTTTCTCTCGTACACGTACGTGCGTGTGTGCAAGGCGTTGGGCTCTAACTGAACCCGAGCGATTGCACTGCAGGCTACGCATTACTGAACCCAAGCGATCGATCGATGGCTGTTAACTGAACCCGACCGAGCGATCCCTTCGCTACTGCTGCTAATTGAAGCTGATCGATTGGATGAACAGTGAGCGTT
>NC_057812.1:47933751-47949107 GCF_018294505.1 Triticum aestivum | reverse complement strand
GCGTTGACTCTGGATGAACAGGACCCCGTGGTGTGGTGGAGGGCTGGATGAACAGTAGACGGTGGAGGGGTGCCCATGGAGGGGTGGTTGAATAGGACCTCGTGGTGTGGAGGGCTGGATGAACAGTAGACAGTGGAGGGGTGCCCGTGGAGGGGTGGTTGAACATTAGCCGGTGGAGTAGCACGCGGTGGAGACTGGATGCACAGGAGCACGTGGAGGCTGGAGGAGGTCGACAGTGGAGATGAACAGTATCCCGTGGAGTCCTGTTTTAGGGTACGCCACACCCCTCCCGATGAACAGGACCCCCGTTTCGACCGTATGAGGTCCGTTTCGTCCGTTTTGCGATACGCCACACCCCTCCCGATCAACAGGACCCCCATTTCGACCGTAGGAGGTCCGTTTCATCCGTTTTGCGTTACGCCGCACCCCTCCCAATCAACAGGACCCCCGTTTCGACTGTAGGAGGTCCGTTTCCTCCGATTTGCGGTACGCCAGACCCGTCCTAATCAACAGGACCCCGTTCCGAACGTAGGAGGTCCGTTTCCTCCGTTGTGCGGTACGCCAGGCCTCATTTCCATCGCCTGTTCCGCCCAAGCCCTCCCGATGAACATGACCACGCATTCCGTTCCGACCCAGATGGTTGGCTCCCACGCGTTCCTTGCCTCCCGATGTACACGACACATTCCATTGCCTCCCCATGAACACGACGCATTCCATTGCCTCCCCATGAACACGACGACGACGCTGTTTCTCCGTTCCGACCCTGCCATGTGCACGAGCCCTGGCCGCACGTATGCGCGAGTAGGCGTTTGAGACCCTTCCCGTATGTACACATACGTGGCCGTATTTTATTCTTGCACCCTGGCCGCTGTACGTACGTGTACATGCTATGTGTGCGCCTCTACTACAACACGTACGCGCCTCTACTACGACACGTGCGCACCATTACATCCACCAGTATATATGTACTTACACGTACGCGACCAGAATGACAATGCTACGTACACTTCGACCAGGTGGGTCCCGACTGTCAGGCACTTCCTTGCCTTCGAAGATGTAGCTGGTGGGTCCCAGCAGTCAGGGGGCGAGTCATTTTTTTTGCCCGGACACACTTCCTTGCGTGCGAAGATGTAGCTGGTGGGTCCCTGCAGTCAGGGGAAAACGTTTTTTTCGCAAAATACGGTGGCCCGTATGGTGGGTCCCCGCTGTCAGGTGGAGGAATAATTATTTTGCATGTAATAAGGAGGCACTTCCTTGCTGCGGTCGTGGACCCATCTGTCAGCCTCTCCACGTACAGTCCACGTTTGATGGAAGCCGTTCCTTGACCATGTTGACCACGCCGCGCCAAGAGCACCAGGGCGGTGGACGATGGTGAGGCCTAGGAAGGGGACGACGCGGAGCCGGGGAAGATGCGGCAGTGGATGCCCATGCGTAGATGAGTATGAGGGTTCACTGGTTCGCTGCGGTGTGAGGCTGCCGTCGTCGCAGAATAACAGGGGGTGTGGGTGAGTAGAGGGTGGCCTGGCCAGCGGTGGGAGTAGTAGGGGGCGGTGAGGCCTCCGCTGCATCACAGCTGGCCACGGGAGGCAGGAAGCACGAGGCACGATCGGCACTGGTTTGGGCGGCTGGAGCAAGAAGACCAGAGGTTGAAAAAGCACTACGGCCATTGGATGGACATCGTACGGTCACCGGAGCTAGAATCGTGCATATTGACTAAGTTGACAAAGCCCTCCGTCCCTGTCAACTTAGTAGGCCCACAAGTCAGCCTGCCACTATACTGGTCCCAGCTGATAGGGGGAGTATTCATTTTTTTGTGCGTAATAAGGAGGCACTTCCTTGCGTGCGAAGATATAGCTGGTGGGTCCGAGCTGTCAGCGGCGGTAACGTTTTTTTTTCACGAAATACAGAGGCCCTTTCGGTGGGTCCCTGATGTCAGGTGGAGGAATAATTATTTTGCGCGTAATAAGGAGGCATTTCCTTGCGTGCGGCCGTGGACCCAGCTGTCGGCCTCTCAACGTACAGTCCACTTCAGATGCATGTCGGTCGTTGACCACGTTGACCAGGCTGCGCCGAGAGCACCAGGGCGGTGGACGACGGCGAGGCCTAGGAAGGGAACGACACGGAGGTAGGGAAGACTCGGCAGTTGTTTCCCACACGGAGGGGAGTACGACTGTACAAGGGTTTACTGGTTCATCTGCCGTCGCTGGAGAATAACAGCAGGTGTAGGTGAGCAAAGGGATGGCTAGGCCAGCGATGGGAGTACGGTTGAGTGGTGAGGCCTGTGCGGCAGTAGAGCCGGCCGCGGGGAGGAGGGAGCAGGCAGTCCCGTCGGCGCTTGTTTGAGCGGCTGGAACAGGAAGAGTAGAGATTGGAGAAGCACGACGGCCGTTGGATGGCCATCCAACAGTCACTGCTTGTGCATCAACCTTTTTTTAGGAAAGCTTCAAATCTATGGAAAACATCATACAACCCATCTGCCATTATTTCTAATAATTTACATCCCATTTGCTAATTATTATGGTTTGCTTGGAGCCCATATTCTTTTTGTTAGCATTACAGCCCATATTGTGGCTACGGTTAAAAAATTATATGAAATTTTGCATATTTCAGTGCGGTCCGAACTATTTTAATCCTGAAATTTTGACTCACATTCAAATTGATTTTAAAAATAAATGTATGTCAATATAAAATCCAACAAATTCTCCACGCATAAAAATTAATGTAATTTAGAATCTCGAAATGAAAAAAAAGATATTTGAAACTAATTGCCGGTTTGATGTGTTTTAAAAATGTACAACACATTTCTCATTACTGATAGGCCATTTTCTCGGCCAGCTGAATGAAGCTCTCCTCATCTTGAAAGATTTGCAGCCCAACAGGCCTGGCAAAGCGACTTACTTGGCAAATCACAAAAAACTAGGCTGTGGCCATGGACCTAGCTGTTAGTCCATTGGTTTTTTAGTCTATTTGGTGGGCTGGGTGAAACAATGATGTAGCATCTATGCAGCCCGTTTAAATCCCATTTGCATTTTTCACGAAATCCGCAGACCTGCTGGGCTGGGTGAAAATATCATGTTGGGCTAGACGGAGAAATGTTATAAACACATAAACACATGATTGCACGTCAGTAAAATCTTTGCAAGCTTATGTACGCAATCACTAGGAGTTAACTTGCCAAGTTATATATAAACAATTATTATTATTATTTTGTAAGAACTTTCAACTTACGAAATAAAATATCATTTTAATTTGATTTTTTAATAGTACGTGGGGTATTATTATTATTTTAGGCTAGACGTGGAACAGTTGAGTTGGTTCTAGGGGAAAGTACTGGGAGAAAACTCAGTTTACATCAAAAAAGAAAGTGGGAGAAAATTCAGAGACCTGCTGGGTCCACCTAAGGAGGGGAATATGTTGGGAGGAAGGAGATTCAAAGCACGGCAGCCGAGTGAACTTGTTTTTTTATGGAAAAGTGAACTAGTTTACATACATAAGAAAATAGCCACTAAAAAAAGCAATCAGGTTAATGGGTTCTTAAAAGAAATATTCCGTACAAAACAGATAATTACGACACATAGGCTAATGCATGAAACACTCAGATGATAAAGGTGCTTATAAACAGATAAAGTACAACATCTAGACCTTCCTGGCATGCTTGATCATGACGCTGCGGCTGTCAGTGTACTCGTCAGTTACGGGAAGCAGGCACGCCCTCATGTCCAAGATCTGCATGTACATGTCGTAGCATGTGTATGCATCCTTGGCCGTGTAGGTTATGTGGACTAGATTCAGAGGTACCTCCCACGTGTTCAGGTCGTCTTCTTTCATGTTGGCATATCAGAGGTCGATGATGGTCTCAATGAGGTCAACCACGAAGTCCTTCTCCTGCCCGTTGCTGATGATCTTGTATTGCTTCTGGATGTGTACAAGCTTGTTGCACCAGATGGCCGAATCGTCGTGTTCTTCCTTCTCTCCACGGTAGCGAAGGTGCTATCGGCGCTGCCGATGAAACGGGCGAATGCTCCAGAACCTGGTGCAGCCATAGGACTGAGGCGAGGCAGAGCTTCATCGAGTCCGTATCATTGGTGTACATCACATTCAACTTGGTGCAGCCATAGGACTGAACGGCGAACTCAAAGGGGAACTCCTTGCTGAAGTCCTTATCTAGCAGGCTCACCCCTTGGATCGCCATTGGAGTCTCTTCGAGTGAACGAGTGTGTAGGCTGCGACAGCAGTTCGTTTTTAGCTCTTGGGGAACTAGATTCAACAGTAAGCTGAGTGTGTACAGGCGACAATAGTTACTACCCCTCCCTCGTTCGTTGCATGCTCGGCAGAAGATGCACCCTCGGCCACACGTCGGTTCACGAGCGGGTCTGTATTGGTACTGTAATAATAGGAGTTAGTGGTCACTTTACTTAAATTTAATTAGCTTTAATAGAAATTTGTACTTAAAACAAGTAATGCATTCGCTCGTTCTATCAGTGCCACAGGATCAACATGCACAACAATTAGAATTATTATTCTCAGGACGCACATGATCAACACATTTGTCGCACTTTCACAAAGATAATACTACCAAGTTTGAACTGTTTGTTATGGTTGTTGTCCTCTGCATCATCATGCCGTGTTTCCCAGCTTGCAAGATTCAGAACCAACAAATAAGATCCAAATAATAAGTACAACAAAGATGCCTACACATCTCATTGATTCCCAGCTTGCAAGATTCAGAACCAACAAATAAGATACAAATAATAAGTACAACAAAGATGCCTACACATCTCATTGATTCCCAGCTTGCAAGATTCAGAACCAACAAATAAGATTCAAATAATAAGTACAACAAAGATGCTACACATCTCACTGATTCCCAGCTTGCAAGATTCAGAATCAACCCATTAGAGCCTTTTGATAAAGTGAATATTGGGATTAAATCCATCTTGGCTAGCCATGTCATACAATGGAAGAACTTGGCGAATGCTCTTGACCGTCACAACATCTGTAGTTGAGTATTCCTGTTTGCACAACATGTTTGCACAGCAGAAACAAGGAGACAGGAGAGCATGATTTCGCTTTAATAGCGGCCTCATTGAACTCAACCTCTAGCTCTACTTGGATGAGGTCTTCCTGGAGTTCCATGATTCAATTCATGCGCCTTTTTCTGCAGTTCACCTGAAATGAAGCAAAGAATGCATCGTTCAGCTAGCAAGAAGTACTTGCTCTTGTGAGCTGGCAGGTTCTTCTTTAGTAGTTGCACTAAAATTGAGGAACATTAAGGTTGGTTGTCCAGCTCATGTAAGGTGCAACTATAATTTTCTTATCCTTTTGTGTAGTTCCACTAAAATAAAGTGCCATTGTGGTGATAGTGACGGCTCCATCTTGCAAAGGCTAATAAAATGTTGCACGAGATTACCAGCAGAACTTGACGGAGATTTTGGAAACTCCAATCACCATTTTGTGCAGTTCCACCAAAATTGAGAGATGCTGCCCACGTGACATTTTAGTTGAACCGCACAAGACACTCATTCCAAAAAAAGTGTTTTGTGCAGTTCACCAAAAGGTCACAATAGCAACAAGGTGAAATGGATATCCCTATCTGCACAAAAAGATAGAAAGTAAAGAGTTGCTGGTCAATAAGAATATATGAAACACATACAAAATGAAAAGAAGCATCTTAATTATGTTCATGGCAATCACGCAAGGACAGTAGAAATTTTAAAACGTCAGCAATGCTTCATGTTACCAGAAGCATTACGATCAACAATGAGATTCCTCAAATATGGGATTACTTTAATGGTGGCATTGCTTGTTTACCAGACACAGTAAATCAACAGCAGCTAAAGAGTTGGTTTAAGGGCATGGGACCATGGGGACACCAGGACACTCAGCAGCGTAAAGGAGGAACTTACTTATCATACTGGGGAAAACAGCAGGAGTGCCATTGTACTATGTGAGGGCAGTAGATCTAATCCTGGAGACCTTGTACTATGTGAGGGCAGCAAATCTAATCATGGAGACCTTTTACTATGTGAGGGCAGCAAATCTAATCCTGGAGACCTTTTACTATGTGAGGGTAGAAAATCTAATCCTGAGACCTTTTACTATGTGAGGGCAGCAAATCTAATCCTACAGAGCTTTTACTATGTGATGGCAGCAAATCTAATCCTGGACATACTCTGTTGACTTGTCCACCAGCCGCCACTTTCTATCTTTTTTTCAACCAATAATAGATCTGTTCCTTATCCAGTTTGTACTACGTTTTCCCATTATTTCCCTTTTCAACCAAGAGACCGGTTGGGTATCCGGTCTCTACTACTTTCACCATGTTATTTCCTCTTTGAATCAAGTCCTAGATTCATGCTACAACTTTCCCCCCTTTCTTTGTTGTTTGAACAAAGCCCTAGATTCGAATGCATGAAGTAGCTTTACCTCTAATAATACTAAAAATTTAGGTGGCTTTGGAAGAGCTGATGGGATTAGAAAAAGATGCACATGCAGACAAGTGGGGAGCTGGGGCAGTAGAGCAAGGCCGCTTTCGAAGAACTTATACCTGAGGGTCGCCGGGATGTCGGCGGCGGCATGTCGGATCTGCGGACAATATGGCAGGGAGGAAGAAGGGTCGGAGGACCTCCCAAGCCAGCCATGTGTCGGAGAGAACGGCACGGGCAGAGGATCGTGCCCTTCCGGTAGCTGTGGGTTTCCTCCCTCGGCGGTGATGACCACGTGAACGAGGCACCTTTTAGTCCTCTACACACACCGGCCGAAGGGATCCGGCTGGATCTGTGACCAGCGGTGAGCAGAGAGAAAATATCGCTACCGCTGTCTTGTTTATATCTAGAGAGGATGAGAGAATGAAGAGAGCAACCCTAGTAAAGCAAGCGCTCATGCCCCTGCGTCCATATATAGTGGAGTGGTTATCTTTTTTCTCTCCACAACAAGCGTTTCAATTGTGTACGTGGCATTAAAGAAAAGAAACTCTCTATTTAAGGTGACTAATGTACGACTCCTACTTACTACTAGTAGTACTACAGTATTGTTCACTTGTGCTCCCTGCCCCTTCATTCATTGAACAACCCCACGGGTGAATAAACATACATGAGTACTGTATTTATATAGAATGAACTAGCTCGAACTATTTTCGCGTAATTAAAAGTTGAGGGCGGGGCTTTTCCTGGGCAGTACGCGCGACAGTTTTCGGGTAGGGCCAGAAGACTATTTTAATTTAAAAAAAACTTCGAGACGGCCACATAGCATGGAGCCGACCCTAATGATTTTAAGCTACAGGCGCGGTACACGCTATCCTAGACTACTATACACATGAAACTACCACACGAGCGTCCGGGCTACGCCTGGCTCTTCGCCTCTTCGGGAAGTCGAACAATGATGGAATACTACTGCACTAGAGGAGTACTACAGTATGCTTCTGGCCATCTGACACCGATTGAACTGCTGCATGTCCACCGCGTGCGGGAGGGAGAGTGTGTAGCAAAAGCTTCTCCTAGTCTTGCCAGCCACCACGCTCTTGGGCGAGGGAGGGACGCTCCTGCCTTTGCGTTTATGACATGTGGGCCCTACAGGTGTGTGGCCAACCTGTCATACAGCCAAAGTAGGTGCAGTTAAGTCCGTGAGGGAGAGGATAATCAAACTTCTCGTTGATGTACGAGTTGACGTGACACATCAAAGCACTGCACTCGATATATTTCAATAATTTGCGTGTGTGACTCCCAGATGCAGAGGCCGGGTGTCATCATCCTCCTTTTCGAGAAAAAATAGATGCGTGTGTGAGAGGACGAGTGCATGCGTGCACCTCTTCTCTTACTGTATAACGTACTACTAAACTCAGAGTACAAGTTTTTGCGGGTGGCACGATGGTGCGTGCGAGAAGTCCCGAGAGATAGGTTTAATGCATAATTGCAATGCATGCATGCATAAAGTACATGAATTTGTCAATTTTCTCTTAATACTTGCATGCAATGATTTAATGCACCTTGGAATCTGAACATGTGTTGGGGAACAACCAAATTGAGCCTTATAAAATGGAAAAACTAAAATTTTGAGATAAGCCCTATAAAACCGGAAAGCAGGGAGTAGAAAAAGAAGTACTCCATCCGGGAATAGTGCCGCACTTCGAAACTAGAACCATCAATAAATTTTGAGCTTGCGTCTCGTCACATTCCAAATTACTCCACGCTATATTGAATTGTAAACCTGTTCATACCGATCACAACCTAAATGGTTTCCCACTTAGGAGCGTATTAGTACCCGGTTATAAATACTAGTATGCCAAGATGACTGCACATTCCTCCTCAACTCCTCATCGACAAAAACAAACAAGTCATTTAGCATCCTTCCCTTGCGTCTGCCATGGCCAGTGTGAGTTCTGGGTCGAGAGATTGTCACCAGGGAGAGGCGAGCATGGAAGCGGAAGCACGAGAGATGTCCCGCCTCGCTTCGAGAGCAGCCGACATGTCCCGCCGCGGGGAAATTGCAGCACAGAGGTCCCGCCGCACCGCTGAAGCAGCACGGAGGTCCCGCCGCGCTGTCGATGCAGCAAACTGGTCCGGCCGCGCCGCGGACGCAGCAAAGATGTCCCGCCGCGCCACGCATGCAGTAGAGATGTCCCGCTGCGCCGCGGCGGCCTGGGAAAATTTCACACGGGTAGGCGACGACTGTTACACGCGCATGGATGCGACCGTCCATGGCCAGATTGATCAGATCTCTGGCTCGGCGAGGTTGCAGGACGACATGATAACCTCGTTTGAACAGGCTACAGGCATCATCCGACAACTAAGGGAGGGAAATGAGAGGCTCCGGGCTGAGTGCGACCTGCTGAGGGAGAAGATCGTCCGAAGTGCAGACCAGCAAGAGGAGACTAGTGCCTTGTTGAAGAAACTTATGGACGAGAATGACATGCTCCGCAACGAGCGCCAAAGGCTGGTGGAGGAATCTGTGGATGTTCTCAAGCAGCGTCTTGAGGACACGAAAGAGCTCATCGCCGCTCGCCGCGGAGACTAGTTTCATGGTTTCTTTTGATGTAATAATCGGTTTAGGATGTGGATTGTGTCGTCGGTTGTGAAATGTTGGGTTCTAGCGCAGATGTTTGGCCTTTGTTGGCCTCTTGGGATGTTGCGATTTCAATCTGGTAGCTTTTAGTCGTTCGTGTTAGGCTGGAGTTGTGCTGAACTTCTTGTGAATTGTGGTGGTTTTCAGTAATAAAAATCGGAAGGGGCAAGCCCTTCTTTGATTAAAAACAATAATTAATCATCCTTATATATTCACCAGTCTTGCTATAAGTTGCAGTAGACGCTATATAGGCCCGTCGGATCTTACATCAAGATCCGTGCTTTCATATTTTCTTTTTTCTCTCTTAAATCTCAGTCGAGTGAGACATAGCCACGCCATTAAACAGAGGCTCGGGCGCAATTAATGGAGACCTTGGGAGAGAGGTGGGCGACAGATGGAGGTCAAAGGGCTCTCCTCCCGATAAGCACGCGTGGGATTCTGATCGCACGCCTCTCGTACTCAAATAGCTACCCTGCACGGCGCCTCCTAGCTAATAAAAAATGGGGACGTGTGGCGGCACATAAATGGTACTAGTAAGTAGAACGCCCACGGTTTCAATAATACTTGTGTTTCCAATTGTAACGTGACAGCACTTGTTCAAAAATGACTTTGTTGATTGTTAATGTGTGCGCCTTCGCAAATTGGACTACAAATTTACCACAACATGTTGGTGCCACGTCATGGCACCAAGCCAAGTTTCATTATTTTCATGCATGTTTTGGATTTACAGGAATTAAAAAACTAAGTTTCTCAATGTTTCCAACCCAGCCACGACGCCCAGAATATTGAATTTCATTCCCATTTCTTGCATGGAACTTAGAAATTTACCCGAGGACACACATGTGATTTTTCAACCAACTTTGGTGCACCGGAACATATGCTTGTATTTCGAATTTGAATTATGCACACAAAGGTGACACGTTCCCTCCCAGAACCACGAGCCTTCTTGAGAGAAGCTCTGATTTGCAAAAAGCTTATACCAAAATTTGTTCCTATTCAGCCAATTTTTTTACCACGGCATGGTACTACCATGACATGACACCATGACAAGTTTCATGATTTTAAAACAAAGTTTCTCAATGTTCTCGACCAAGCCACGATGCCCAGATGTTTGAATTTTATTCTCATTTTTTGCATGGGACCTACTCCCTCCTTCCATCTATATAGAGCCTAATGTGTTTTTCAAGACAACCTTTGACTATTGAGAAGATTAATAGCACATGAGATGTATACTATGAAACATTATATTATTGGAAGCTCCTTTGACATACAAAATTGAAGGTATGCTTTGTGTAAGTTGCATGTCATATATTATTGCTCTAACGTTTGGTCAAAGTTAGCCTTGAAAAACACATTAGGACCTATATAGATGGAAGGAGGGAGTAGAAATTCACCCGAGGACACAAATGTGATTTCTCAACCAACTCTGGTGCACGGGAGCATGTGCTTGTAGTTCAAATTTGAATATGCACATTAAATGATCAAAAACTCAATTTATGTGTAAATAAGGCCAAACGAAACCGGAATAATTCCAAAATTTAATAGGGCACTCATGTAGTTCTATGTCGCCTTTGTAAATAAACTCAAGGGGGACAACGTATATCGTTTCGCACTCAAAGGTGGCACGTTCCCTCTTAGAACCACGAGCCTTCTTGAGAGAAGCTTCGGTTTGCAAAAGCTTATACCAAAATCTGTTCCTATTCGGCCAATTGTTTTTACCACAACATGGTAGTACCATGACATGACATCCATGCCAAGTTTCATGATTTTCAGACGTGTTTTGGATTTACAAGAATTTTAAAACCAAGTTTCTCAATGTTCTCGGCCGAGCCACGATGCCCAAATGTTTTAATTTTATTCTCATTTCTTGCACGGGACCTAGAAATTCACCCGAGGACACAAATGTGATTTTTCAACCAACTTTGGTGCACGAGAGCATGTGCTTGTAGTTCAAATTTGACTTATGCACATTAAATGACCAGAAACTCAATTAATGTATAAAAAACGACAAACGAACCCGGAATAATCCCAAAATTTAACATGGCACTAATGTAGTTCTATGTTGCCTTTGTTAAGAAACTCAAGGGGGGCAGCGTATATCGTTTCACACTCAAAGGTGGCACGTTCCCTCTTAGAACCACGAGCTTCCAAATCGGCCCAATTTTTTACCACAACATGTTAGTGCCATGACATGACACCATGCCAAGTTTCATGATTTCCAGGCAAGTTTTGAATTTACATGAATTTAAAATCAAAGTTTCTCGATGTTCTCGGCCGAGTCATGACGCCCAAATGTTTGAATTTCATTCTAATTTCTTCCATGGGACCTAGAAATTCAACAAAGGACACACATGCGATTTTTCAACCCACTTTGGTGCACCGGAGCATGTGCATGCAATTCATATTTAGATTATGCACATTAAAAATCCAGAAACTCAATTAATGTATAAAAAGGCCAAATGAACCCGAAATAATTCCAAAATTTAACAGGGCACCCATATAGTTCTATGTTGCCTCTGTAAATAAAATCAGGGGGAGTCAGCGTATATCGTTTCGCACACAAAGGTGACACGTTCCCTCTCGGAACCACGAGGCTTGTTGAGAGAATCTCCGGTTTTGCAAGAGTACCAAAACTTGTCCCAATTCAGCCAAAAATTATACGTATGAAAACAGGGTTTAGATTATCCCAAACATCTTGCTACCTAGACCAATATTGTACTATGATTTGAATTCAACATAAAATGGATACAAATATTTGAACTGGAGAGCGTATGGTACATGTAGTTTATAGTGAAATATGATTACTGCTATATGTATGTTTTTTGTTATGAAGATAATATTTAAATTATTGTATAACTTGACAACAATCATATTCAAATAAGGAAAATTCATTCAAATTTAGTCCATATGGTAGACGACAATATATATGTTCACATGGTGGGAATTGATTATAAACCGCAAGGTCACCTAACGATATATTCGAATTCAACATAACATGGATTCAAAAATTGAAATTTGAGACAATGGCATCTGTAATCATATAAAAAGGGACATTACTCTTTCTTCGGTGGGAATTGATTTGTTTTTTGTTGTTGTTGAGGGAAGTGCGAATCGATTTGGTACTGTGCAGGGTAATCTTGTTCTCCCGATTTTTTTACATTTTTCTTGTAGTTTTTCAATGGCATCTATAGCAATATAGTAAAAGGGGACATGACTCTCTTGTTTCTTGTTTGAATTATTTTTTTACACGTTAAATTTGTTCTGCCGAACAAGGAATCCACACCTTGTTATCCCGAAATTTTCAAGCTCGAGTATCTTTTGTCTCACCTGCTTTGAAAATCCCGCTTCTTCAACCCGCCCCGCGCCTTGTTATCCCGAAATTTGGACGCGCGCGAGAACTCCCTCCTCATCCAAAATCGTTCCCGCAGCCTAGACACGCGAAATCCCCCTTCTACCCCTTAGCCGGAAATGAAGCTCCATGTCGCGGTGTCAAAACCGGTGGGGGTACACTGGTAAGTTACCCTACATTTCGGACAAGCGCGTCCCTAAGCTTGGCACCCCCTCCCCCTTCGCCCCCATTCGTACACCGAGGCCGCCAAAACCCGTGAAACCCCACGCTCCTCCGTCGGCCTCCCGACCGCCGCCGAGCCAGAGACTCTTCCCCGACTACGTCGTCCACCGCAACAGATCGCCGTCCCTCATCCACCGCACCAGATGAGGATCCGTTGTCGATCTCATTGTCCCGCCGGATCAGCCGCCCCGTCCTCCACCTCCAAGGAACTACCCCAACGTTCGCCTCGTCTGTCACGCCACCTCAATCCCCATAGGCCAACTCGGCACCACCAAGGAGGTTCTGCACTCACTGCTGCATTTTATCTTTTATTTGATCTCACGGTGCTGCCGGTGCTCGATACCGAGAAGACATGGCGTGTCTCCATCGATGACGCCATTGCCGGCGACATCATCCACGGTGTCTCTCCCCCATGTCGTTGCTTCCTCGGCGGCGACTTCCACAACGGCACTAGCTGCAGCTGCTCCGGCTCTCGCTTGCGCTGCGGCTCTGTTCTTGTTGTTGGTCGCGCTGCTGCACTGCTCCTGCTTTCGTTCGTGTTGATGCTCTGCTCTTGCTCTCACTTGCGCTGCTGCTGCTGCACGACCTCCGGCAGCTACAAGAGTTGCTGCTTTAGCACTCGCTCACGGTGCTACTGCACTACTTGCTCTCTACTAGTGCGTTCGCTGCTCGATCTTCTGCTGATTTAGATGACTGCTTCTCTAGTACTAGTGCTCGAACGCCCTAAACATCTATTGCAATGCTCTGTTACTAGTTCAATCAGTTTCGACAGTAAAATTCAGTTTTGACTATGAAGTTCATTTTCTTTAGTTAAGTTCAGAGTGAATAGTACTTACAACATCTGTCGGAGCGGCCGTGGCGCGGCTGATGCGTTTTACATCTAGCCCTTTTGGTGATGTATTTTACATCATCTATTGTAGATGATATTAGGGTCCCACTTCAGATTAACATTGTCTGTCTTGTCATGCTTCAGCCTCGTCACCGTACACCTTAGCAGAGCTGCTCCAACGACGGAACCATCCATCACAGCTTAGCAGTACCCTCGGCGCCGTTTCTAGAGGCCTCGGATCTTCTTCCCCGCCTCCGACAGTCACACCAGCATCATCACCATCCTCCACATCCAACCCAATGATGCTGAGGTCCACAAGGCTATGCCAAAGAGGTTGTACACTCGTCGCATCACTTTGTTTCTCCATTCCTCTGTTCTTCCAATTCATGTGAGCCAAACAGCCAAGTTGACTGAAATCCTATGTTTCCAAATGCTCTGTTTTGCACATGCATTCCTTTCCTATTCCTGTTCCTGTCCCTGCGTTTATAGAATCCTCCAATTCTCAGGAGCCCTTACAGATTTACTTCATTTTCATATAGGCGTCAAAGAAAACTCTGTGTGTTATGTCCTGCTCCTGTCGTGCCGTCATCCACGCCACCTGAGGTGCACCATCGACAGAAGCATTCACTGCAGTAGAGATCCCCCTTGCAGACTTCCTTTCGCCGCCTCAGATCATCTTCCCCGTTGCCGGCAGCCACGCCAACTACATTAGCATCATCGACTGAGCAAATGAACCTGAGGACTACACAGTTCCGGAAGAGAGGTCGCAGTCTTTCGTGTTTGCTTACGTTATACATCAGTTATTATTACCTGCTACTTTATCGTTCAATCTTGAGTTTTGAATTGCCCATGGGTCTCATATTGAGCCAGCAACGAATAGTATCTGTCTACTATCTGGTTCATCTGGGGTCTTCTATGTGGTTCATGTTGGGTGGGCAACAAACAATAGATGATCCATTGTCTATCTTTTTAAACTGAAGCTATAATCTACCTGCTATCATTAGTTTTGGATCCATTCACTCGTTTGCTACAATCAGTCTTGATTTTTGCATGCACCCCTCAGGCCTTACAAAATCTAACTATTTTTTATTATGCATGTCAGATATTGTACACAATCGTACTGAACATGTAGAGAAAAGAGAAGACCGTTGCGTGCAAATATAATGTCATGCAGACGCCACTCCATAGTGGGCGAAGTGCCCCCCTCCTGCATTTCCAGATTGTATTCCAGAGGAAGATATTTGTTCAGATGGAGATTCAGAAGGAGCCGACCACGCCTGTTTACCACCTGAGGTCTTTGTTCTAACCTGGCATGCTGATGTTGATCATATCATTCATATGGCGCCTTGCATTGCTTACATTATACATCTTATATGTCATCAGCTTAGTTTAGATTTGCTTTGTGTGAATGCCACCTATTTGGTTTCTATATCATACTCCAACCACTCCTAAATATTTGTCTTTTTAGAGATTTCAACAAGTGACTACAAACGGAACAAAATGAGTGAATCTACACTTAAAATATATCTATATACATGCGTATGTGGTAGTCCATTTGAAATCTCTAAAAAGACAAATATTTAGGAACGGAGGGAGTATATGGGAATTATGCAATGCCATCTTCTTTAGCCAGTCATCATATACGTGAATCATGCAATGCCATCCTGTTTAGCCAGTCATCGTATATGTGAATTGTATCGTGCCATATTTTTTCCATAATGTATTCCATTTGTCAACAATGTTTATACATTCATCTAGTCTTCCTGTGCATCAGCCATTTGAGTCGGTCATGGAAAAATCTCGAGTGAAGACAAGGTCTTCTGAGCAGTAAGTGCTACCTGTCGATGCAGATTTCTTGCTGGTTACAGATAGCTCCTCAGAGGAGGATTCAGAGAG
>NC_057812.1:47914673-47933530 GCF_018294505.1 Triticum aestivum | reverse complement strand
GGCTGGGTTATATTGCTCATATCATGCATATAGTGTCTTGCATTGCCATGCCATCTGCTTAGATTAGACATGCTTTGTGTGAATGCCTCCTGTTTGCTTTCTATATCAGATATGTGAATTATGTAATGCCATGTTTTTCAGCCAGTTATCATATATGTGAATTATGCACCGCCATGGAGCCAGGCATCATATATGCGAATTATCTCATGCCATCTTTTTTTCATTACGTATTCCATTTGTCGACAATCTGTGTATATTGAACTACTCTTCATGTGTATCAGCCATTTGAGTCGGTTATGGAAAAATCTGGAGTGAAAACAAGGTCTTTAGAGCAGGCAATGGTACCTGTTGAAGCATATATCTCGATGGTTACAGGGAGCTCCTCAGAGGAGGATTCAGAGACAGATGACCAGTCCTATATCCCACCCGAGGTGTATGCTCTAAGTTGCAATGTTTATATTTCTCATATGATGCATATGGTGTCTTGCATTGCTTAGTTTAGACATCATATGCAAAATATTGAATTCTATCTGCTTAGTTTAGAGATCATACATGCCAGTGCTAGCTGCTTAGTATATGAATCAATTATGTCAATTATATCATGCCATTATGTATACTTAGACAACATGTATGTGAATTATTTCATCCCAACCTATTTTAGAAAGACATCATATTGTTTTTTCATGTCATCCTGTTTAGGTACTCACTAGACCCTTTGGAGAGCTATATGTTGTTCAATGAGAACTATGTATGTACTTTGTTTTTAATGTGATGATGAACTTCTATTAATTTGGTCACTTAACTATCCATGTGAATCTGTAATGGTTTTTG
Source organism: Triticum aestivum (assembly GCF_018294505.1). NCBI lineage: Eukaryota > Viridiplantae > Streptophyta > Magnoliopsida > Poales > Poaceae > Triticum > Triticum aestivum. Next base: position 47,932,699 of record NC_057812.1, on the reverse strand, counting down.
ACACACATAATGTGATGATGAACTTCTATTATTTTGGTCACTTATCTATCCATGTGTCTTTGAATGGTGCATTTTGAACACACAAAAAGTCTGGAGTTGAAATAAGTTAAAAAAATGAAATCCCTTTGTAACAGATGAGTTTTCATCCGAAACCCTGATACTACGAAAGAGATTGTCCATTTTGTACACGAAGTGCATACAGTTTTTGTCGTAACCCTCTCAACTTTTTAGTACATGCTATGTGGGTGAAATGATGATACCATGCCAACTTTCAACCTTTTTAGAGTTCATTTGTAGTGCTTTTCAATTTCAAGGTCATTCAGCTAAAAAAATTAGTAAATACATGAAAAATAACAAATGAAGTCAGAAAGGGTTGAAAATTTATGATCTGGCTTTGAATGGTGCATTTTGAACACACAAAAAGTCTGGAGTTCAAATAAGTTCAAGAAAATGAAATTCCTTTGTAACAGATGAGTTTCCGTATGAAACCCTTATACTTCGGAAGAGATTGTCTATTTTGTACACGAAGTGCATCTAGTTTTTGCCGTAACCCTCTCAACTTTTATGCACATGCTATGTGGGTGAAATGATGATACCATGCCAACTTTCAACATTTTCAGGGTTCATTTGAAATGCTTTTGAATTTCAGGGTCTTATAGCTCAAAAAAAATCAGTAAATGCATGAAAAATAACAAATGAAGTCAGAAAGGGTTGAAAATTGATGATGTGGCTTTGAATGGTGCATTTTGAACACACAAAATGTCTGGAGTTAAAATAAGTTCAAAAAAATGAAATCACTTTGTAACAGATGAGTTTTCGTCTGAAACCCTGATACTTCGAAAGAGATTGTCCATTTTGTACGCGAAGTGCATCTAGTTTTTGCCGTAACCCTCTCAACTTTTTAGCACATGTAATGTGGGTGAAATGATGATACCACGCCAACTTTCAACCTTTTTAGAGTTCATTTGTAGCGCTTTTCAATTTCAAGGTCATTCAGCTCAAAAAAAATCAGTAAATGCATGAAGAATAAAAAATGAAGTCAGAAAGGGTTGAAAATTGATGATGTGGCTTTGAATGGTGCATTTTTAACACATAAAAAGTCTGGAGTTCAAATAAGTTCAAGAAAATGAAATCCCTTTGTAACAGATGAGTTTCCGTATGAAACCCTTATACTTCGGAAGAGATTGTCTATTTTGAACACGAAGTGCATCTAGTTTTTGCCGTAACCCTCTCAACTTTTATACACATGCTATGTGGGTGAAATGATGATACCATGCCAACTTTCAACTTTTTCAGAGTTCATTTGAAATGCTTTTGAATTTCAGGGTCTTATAGCTCAAAAAAATCAGTAAATGCTTGAAAAATAACAAATGAAGTTAGAAAGGGTTGAAAATTAAAGATGTGGCTTTGAATGGTCCATTTTGAACACACAAAAAAGTTTGGAGTTGAAATAAGTTCAAAAAAATGAAATCACTTTGTAACAGATGAGTTTTCGTCCGAACCCCTGATACTTCGGAAGAGATTGTCCATTTTGTACACGAAGTGCATCCAGTTTTTGCCATAACCATCTCAACTTTTTAGCACATGCTATGTGGGTGAAATGATGATACCATGCCAACTTTCAACATTTTCAGAGTTCATTTGAAGTGCTTTTCAATTTTAGGGTCATTTAGTGCAAAAAGAATGAACTAATAGCAAAAATAATGAACTTAAAATAATCAATTATAATATTATGTTATGATCAACTAAAACAAAACTATAATATTCTTCAATAGAAAAAACAATAAACTAAAAAGTTTTTTATAAAACTCTAATAGCAAAAGAAATCAACTAAAAAGTTTTTATAAACCTCTAGTATTTTTCAAGAACCAAGTATCCCTGACTAATACTATTTATTATATCCACGAATAGTCACGTGTTAGAATTATAGAATATGTAGGTACTCACCAAATGAATATCAGTATTGATGGCGTGGCATATTTGTTGTCATGAAGATACCACATGCCGAATCTACTGTCTGAATGCACAGTGTGGAACCATTATAATAGAGAATATGACGTAGATTTCCAGTCCCTCACAAAGAGGATAACTAAGTTATATACCCAAATTCAGAAGGAAAACAATATCCAACTCTAAGAATAGAGATGACTTCCTATCTGTTAAGATCAGAAAATAGCGTAAATACTCTGTATGTTGTTCTTATTGAAATCTCTAATAGACTTATATTTTGGAACAGAGAGAGTAATTCAATGAAAAATTGTACTATCTCAGTTATTACGTTAAATGTTGCAATGTAGTGTGCTGCAAGAGCCTCAAATATAGTCGTTAGTTGCTTAACCCCATTAGGCTTGCAAAAAACGACAAACTTCTCACACAATTTATAATAGAGCATCTTACAATGGTGTGAAAAGAACCAATATGCAAGATGCAACACACAGCTAATATACTTTATTTATAGTGGTTGACTCATAATAAAACTTCACTGGAACATTTAATCTGTTACAAAAATTACACCAATAACTTGATAGCATATCATGACATGTCAGTTTTAGAACATACGTCTCACTTATTGTTAAGTGTTTGTGCTACACAAATAAAGATATGTGTTGACATAAGTAGAAAGAAGACATGTGTCTGTTGGAATTTACCCTCCGGATCGATCACATAAAAATACGATGAATATGGCAGTGAATTTAAGAAAAATAAAACGACAAACTTTGAAAGTCACCAGGATATGCTATCTACACTGTGCATTTAGTTATCCATAAACAATCTCTTTTATATCCCACTATGAAGACCTGAGCTTGATAGAAGTTTCTTGATCCATTTTTGTGTGGCCTGCATTCTTTTAGAAGGAATACAAAAGTAGTAAAGTTTGTCTACCCTTGTGTCTCACATCTTCATCATCCAGAAAATATCTTTTATTTAGTGAAGTGCATACTTTAATATAGTCCCAAAACAATATGATACATTATATAATACATGTGTCATCTTCCGAATCCCGCATGGATCTGGCTATTAAGTCCATGTGAACGTATAGATTAATCGATAACTTAGTGGCACCATACTATCTTCATTGGTTATTGAGAGAGCTATCGACGTGGAGTAGGAAATGGCAAACCCACGCCATGGAGCAGGGAGATCAACGCAGTGTTGCCGACATAACTGATCTATCACTTCATTTTCTTAATCATCCTACATGCAACGTATAGCATATTTCTGGTACCACAACACACAGGTCATAGACATGCGGCGAAATTTGACAAAAGAATGGAGAACTCTTGGTGATGTGCTAGGCGAGGGAAGAAGATGACTGCAGCTGCGGGACATGCCAAGGAGAGCAGAAGCTGGGACGGGATTTGCAAAGGAAGAAGACTTGCCGCATTAGGTACATGGATCGATCGTCTGGGACTCTGTATAACTAATCTCCAATCTAATGAATTATATTTCTTGGTTGGTAACATGATAACATCTGATAGATCTCTGTAGTTCCCGTCTACGATTATTGGTGTCGAGGATGTGAACAACTTTGCCGCTAGTCTACAGGCTGCAGTTTTTGACTTAGCTGCAGCATCACCACTCACCAATAGTGGTATCGACCTGATCCACATTAAATAGCTGTTGCTGCCCCTTGTCCACAACGTACATAAACCATCCTAGAATAAATTCATGAACTGAAGACGTTGGACTGATACGTCTTGAGAATTGGGAAGGCAAGGAGATTCAAAGGATAAAAAGCTACTGCAAAGATTGTGTACTTACACTGGAGAAGATGCAAATCGCCACCGCTGGTGCCCCTCGTTCCCCGGAGTCACAAACTGTGCTGCTGATTTAACAGGCTGTAGAACAACATATTACAGATTCATGGGTAATGGATTTCTTGCCTGCTTTGTGATGAGAGAAGGAGGAACGGATGCTTTGTGCATTGGTGGGATTTTTTAGGTGGTGCATGGGAGGGAGGAAGGAGACTGCGGTAGATGGGTTCTTTCTTTTTTGCTGATGAAGATGCGTTAACGTGGGACAGGATATTTTTAATAGAACTTGGGACAGGCCTTGAGCAGTGGCGAATCTAGGGGGCAGGCTTTAACGGGCTTGAGCCTGCCCTCCAAAGTTGCAATTTTTCTCTATACATGTACGCACCGCCATGGATTTGGATGGAGAACTGGAGAAGGTCTGTTCGTTGTCCGCCGTAGCTGCGCTAGCATAGGAAACACAGGGCAGGGATGAACCGGTATGGGGCCTTGGCCCTTGGGCCTTAGTGGCTTAGCGGGCCTATTGTAATGCCCAGATAGACTGCTGCATTACCCCAGCACTAGTGACTGAACGAAAAAAAATCCCTCTGTACGCTTTCTCTCGCATCGGCAGTTGCAGCAGCAATCCCGTCTTCTCACGTCTACGTCCGTGCCGCCGCATGTCCGTGTCCGCGCACGTACGTGTTGAGCCAGCCGACGCCCGTTGCCGATGCATGCTGAAGAGAAAGTCGACTAGATCATAGCACAAGCGGCAAGAACTAGAAACCCCCCTTTTGGCCTTTTCTTTTTAGAATTTGCGTTGTGTTGATTGGCTCAATGATATGATGGTCTACTATGTGAGCGTGAGCTATTTGCAAAATTTGGATACAAGTTGCTTATGCTACGGTTTCATGCTTTAAAAAAATCACGGATGTCATCTACCTTGACAACCTCGTGTTATTAGATTAACTGCAATTTAGTGGTATACTACAATCTTATCGAAAGCTACAACCATTATCACATTTTGTGCTAAAGATTTAGATTTATCCATTCACATAGTCTACGCCTTGCTTGGAATTTTGGGTTGACAATGGTAGATGCAAGCGCGGTTGTGCGGAAGACATGAGCCGATGTTAATACTTTCTCGCATTTGTGTTTCATGGAACTTTTTCGTGAACCGTTTGTTTCGTTGAGTAGACTTGCATTGTGCCTTACAAAATTTAGACCTTAGCTCAATTCTTGGCTCGGCCATGGGTCGTTAGGGAAAAAGTGAAAAGGAAGAAGAGGGCTTAGTTTGAGCCTACCCTCCATTTTTCTCCTAGATTCGCCACTGGCCTTGAGGACTCCTTGAGGCATGTTTTTTTTTTTTTTTGAACAAACTCGTTGAGGCATATTAACGTGGGACAGGATCTTTTTTTTTTGATAGAACGTGAGACAGGAGCTGAGGACTCCTTGAGGCGAGCATCCGACGGTTGTAGATAATTAATTCAAAGATCAAACGGCTAATTTTTTTCGTTTCCAAGTATTACCGATCGTAAGTAACAGGCCTGAGCAACCAAGCCACAGCGAATTATATTGCGCAGCCGGGCCGGCGCCGCTAGCTTTGGTCAATGTCGTATGGCTTTAATTTGCATTGATAGATCGCACTCCACGGGTATAGATGTTGCACCCTCCTTTTATCATTGACCATGCTGCATACGTGAGGTACAGTTTAAATTACCATGCACCTTTTCAAGCCTAAAAAACCCTAACCTTTCAAACTGCTGCAGAACACTCCGCTTCAGTTTGTGACTCTTGAGTCTTCACGGTGACCATGGTTTCCTCACCATGCTGCAGGGTGGCTGCAGGTCCGGTGCTTCATTGTGGGATCCATCGAACACGCGGGAGAAATTTCCAGGATCTCTCTTTGAAACTGCACTGCCATTAGTACATCAGCTCCGTCCTCGGCGTCAATCGTCTTGGAAATTAACCGGACCAAGAGGAAAAGCTAGAATATCCTGTCGTGGTTCGTCGCCGTCCGCTCGACTCATCCATGCTGTATTGTGTAGTGTTCGTTGGTGCAAGGAGCTTGAGAGGATGTATGGGATAAATTTCTACCGTAGTTCCCCGACCACCACAACAGCCATCATCTCTCTTTGAATCTGCCATTAGTAAATTGGCTCCTCCTCTGCATCAATCGTAATAGAAATTAGAAATTTGTCAGATCAAAAGGAAAAGCTAAATTGCAGCAGCATCAAAAACTGAAAGCTGGGGAGATTAAAAGGCTGCACAATAACACGATCGTTAATGCCTTCTTTTTAGGTCGATCTAGACGACATGGAGAGGGGATGCATGGTGAAGATACTATATTCGGAAGCTTGATGATGAGTTTCGCCTCTCGTGATCACCAAGGAACAGATCCCATAGTTAATTTGTTAGTTTTTCCTTGTCCTCTCGTCAGAGACATCATCAAGCGGTCTGGCAGGTGATGTACACATGCTCAATTGAATTGGAAACCCTAGGTAGCTCACGAAGGGAGACCTAACTTAGTTGGCTTATCCACCCCGGCGGCCGGGCCGGACACCTGCTTCTTCTTGGTAGGTGTGGGGTGGTTCTTCCTTGCTGAGTGTAGCCTTCGACGCTCCAACGACACTTGAAAACTCCTGCCTCCTTGAAAAGATCTGGCCAATTGCTCTGTCAACACTGGAAAACTCCTGCCTCCTTGAAAAGATGAGTCACATTACTCCGTCAATTCTAGTCCCGCGGTGGCATACAGAGCAAGACACGATGCATGCAGGGGAGATGATCCAATTGAATTTGGTCCACGTGAATCTTGTTTTCATTGACTTTATAAAGAGGAATATTGGGAGATTGAAATCAAGGGGAAGAGGCGCCCAGGGTTCTTGATTTCTAATTACAGATAGAATGGATGCATGGTGCTAGGACGTGCACATGATAGATTAGAGGTCAAACACAATTTACTTAATCCAATGACCTTTGGTGATTAAAGATGATCAGATTGATACAATTTCTTGACGTGAGAATGGGCTTTGTACCTGGGCCGGCCGGATCGGCAGAAGAAGTTTGCAAGGGAGACGTTTTTTTTCCATAAAAGAGATGGACGTGGGACAACAACCTAGGAGTCCTAAGGTGAGAAGGAGATGTGATCTAGACGTGGGAGGACTTAGGAGTCCTAAGGTGAGAACGAGTAGTTTTTTCTCCTAAAAGAGGTGCATGTGGGAAAATAACCTAGGACTCCTAAGGTAGCTCATCCGACGGCTCTAGATAATATATATGGTGATCAAACGGACAATCTTCTTAATTTATAGGATTAACGTGGAGCCTCGTATGGTGCCTCCGATTAGTAAATATAAGATATAAGATATAAGATCATATGTTGAATTATGCCATTATATCCTGTTAAGTTATCCATCATATATCTGAAACTGTGTCATGCTATCCTGTTTAGTTAGGCATCATATATATGTGAAATTGTGTCATGCTGTCCTGTTTGGTTAGACAACATATATGGGAATTACCACATCTGTCTATCATACAATGTCTGTACTTTCAATTTATTTTCTTGTTTATCAGTCATTTGAATTGGAGGGGGTGATGGCAGTATCTATGGGAGCAAAAACCCGTTCTACACAAAATACAGTGCTACCCATCGCTGCAGATAGAACCATGGTTGTACTCGCCCACAAACTAGCCCCATCACACATAATAGACTCTTTCAGATTGCACACTTACACCGTTGGGCAGAGAACCAGCTACAACCCATCTAACCGCAACACCAGCGGATAGTAACCCACTTATAGTTGACAAAGAACCATGTCCACCATAGAGTACCCCCACACAAGCAGTTTGTAAAGCTACTTCAGTGCCCAAAGCACGAAGACCACCATAACCAACCCAAACTCCACGTTTAAAGCAGAAGAGCAACTGTTCTCAGGTCAGATTCCGTAGCTATGGTCCATACTCCTTTGTTATACATCACTGTATTTACTCATACCAAGTACTTTCGAATTTGAAGGATCCAATTGAAACTCCAATGGCGCAACAGGTATGTTTTAAACCTATTTCTTTAACTGGATTGCTGTTCTAACTTCTTGCTCCATGTTGATTTCAGTTTAAGTTGTATAAACAGTTATGTTCTCATGTGATGCACATTAAAAGTGCTACCAATGCTGTGTAGTTTCTCACACTTATATTCTGTCTATGCTGCTGTGTCTTAAAAATATATGAGTTGAACTATGTCTCTATCTTGATTAGGGAACATAAACTAGAATGATATGGACAATATAGTGACCATAGTACATAAATATATGTTTGTTTCATGTTGTTATCCTGTCCACCTTACTACTGAACCGGTTGACCAAAATAAGTTTCGTATACTACAAGCTAAACTTGTGATGTGTCTGCTTGTCTCTCTTGTAGTATGCAAACAGAATATTGGAGAAGAGCACCCCATTATGCAATGGTAGAGAAAGTAATGCAGATAAGGTTCAAGATAGCGAGACAACCCTGTTGGTCTCCAAGAAAGGTGATAAAAACGATCTTGTAGACAGTGAGAAAACCCCACAGTCCTGCGTTGATGTAGTGTTCGAGTTACTGGCCAGTACCGCTGGCACAAGATCTTCGAACTCGCTGCCTGAATCACTTCGGCTTCTTCAGTCTCAGCTACAAGTTGAAAGGCATCGGTCAGCTGTGCTGTGGCAAGAAGCCGAAGGACTGAGGAAGTTCCTGTAGAATTCAGATGCGTACTTTCGTGTGCAACAGCAAGAGCTAGAGGATTTAAGCGCCCAACAAGAGAAAGTTAATAAGCTTGCTAAGCATCTTGCCAGCATTATGGGTACCCAGGATATTGTTTCTTGAACTCTTCTAAAGTGGTTTCAGTTCTGGACTTGTTTTGCTGCGGCGTTTATATGCTGCTTTGTTCCCTATATTTGCACTGGTGGTGAACTTTGATGCCCAGTGGATGTAATATGTGTAATAGCCGTGATAGCCTAGCATAAGTTGCTTGCTTATTTATTTCCTTGTTGTCTTGTTTATTTGTTTGCTTGTAGTCAGTGCAGTTCTTTTTGCGCGTTTTGCTAGTGGCTGCAATAATCTATTTTTTAAAACTAGACCACAATAACCATGGGCTAATATTTACTGTAGTGAAACTGAGCCTCGTACGGACTGTGGAAACAGTGGGCCTTCTACGGGCCGTAGAAACAGTAGGCCTTCTACGGGCCGTAGAAACAATGGGCATTCTACGGGCCGTATCATCAATGGGCCTTATACGGGCCGTATGATCGATTGGCCAAACATGGGCCAATAACAGGCCGCATTATGGTCGTAAACGGACTAGAGTTGGAATCGTCCGTTCATGGGCCAACCATAACGAGCCATCGTTAATAGGCCGTATTTGATGACGCTATGAAAATGACCCAACGTATTAACAGACCACAAACGGGCTAACTGTAACCACGGGTTGAATTTGGCTCACAAGCAGAAAATGACAGTAACGGGCCGTAAGTAAACGAATGCTTGAAATGAGCCCAAGAATAAATGAGCTCTGTGAAGGACGAAAGATAACATGGGCTGGAAACGGCCCAACGGAATAACGGGCCGTTAATGGGTATAAAGTGATACACTGTTCACTATGGGCTAGTTTCACCACGGGCTGTTAATGGGTGTAAAGTGATACACTGTTCATTACGGGCCAGTTTCACCACGGGCCGTTAATAGGCCAAGAGTTACTTAGGGCCTCATATGGGTCAAAAGACGTCATGGGCCATACATGGGCCAGAAGTGTGAAAACGGGCTGGAATCATATTGGATGGCCCAGATGATGCTACTGGGCCTTATTCGGATAGGGCATAACGGGCCTTGGGTTAGCGGGCTGTAAATGGGCTATATGCGAACATGCCATTAACAGGCTTTCGGTGGGCCGGCCCGCCACCTTTTGACCAAATCAAACGGGACGGCCTTTTCACAGGAATGGGCCTCTGTTGGGCCGTGCCATGTGTCGACGTATCATAGGCGCCTTCTGTCCAATGAGTGGATGACATCTGTCCCAACGATGAGCCGACACGTGTTTCCTCTAGCCAATGATGATTTTACACGTGGAAAATCCCCATTGGTCGGGGCTATTAACGGGTTATCGTATCCAAAACTGACCTGATAGCTTAACGGCGTTCCGTTACGGTGGATGCCACGTGTCGGTCACCCTTGACGAAAGAACTTCTGTGACGCGCGATTTATCGTCATGGAAGTGCACACTTCCGTGATGATAATTTTGGTAATGTCATGGAACACTACTACGACACCACAGGTATGACTATCTTGATTCTGTCATAAAATCATCATGGATGTACATGCATGACAAAAAACACGACCTACTGTGACAAACACGTATAATCACGGAAGTGTATTTTTTTGTAGTGTAGGTTTAGCATCTTTCTTTTCCATAAGATATTTAATAGCAGCATGATCAGTATGAATAGTTACTTTAGAATCAACAATACAAGGTCTGAACTTATCACAAGAAAATACAACTGCTAAGAATTCGTTGAAGTAGTAGCATAATTTCTTTGAGCATTGTCTAGGGTTTTACTAGAATATTGAATAATGTTTAATTTCTTATCAACTCTTTGCCCTAGAACAGTACCTACAGCATAACCACTAGCATCACACATAATTTCAAAGGGTAAATTCCAATCCGGTGGCTGAACAATAGGTGCAGAGATCAATGCTTTCTGAAGTATTTCAAATGCTTCTACACAATCATCATCAAAGACAAATGGTATATCTTTTTGTCATAAATTAGTGAGAGGCCGAGAAATTTTTGAGAAGTCCTTAATGAACCTCCTATAAAATCCGGCGTGACCAAGGAAACTTCTTATACCTTTGATGGTCTTGGGGCACGACATCTTTTCAATAGCATCAACCTTGGCATTATTAACTTCAATACCTCTTTCATAAACTTTATGCCCCAAGACAATACCTTCATTAACCATAAAGTGGCACTTTTCCCAATTCAAGACAAGATTAGTTTCTTCACATCTCTACAAAACTCTATCAAGGTTGCTCAAGCAATCATCAAAAGAAGATCCATAGACGGAGAAATCGTCCATGTAAACCTCACAAATATTTTCACAAAAGTCAGAGAATATAACCATCATGCATCTTTGAAAGGTAGCAGGTGCATTACATAAACCAAAAGGCATACGTCTATAAGCAAAAGTACCAAAAGGGCAAGTAAAAGTAGTCTTTGATTGATCCTTGGCCGACACAGGTATTTGAGAGAAACCAGAATAACCATCTAGAGAGCAAAAATGTGTATGTTTGGATAATCTTTCTAGCATTTGATCGATAAAAGGTAAGGGGTAATGATCCTTTTTAGTGGCCTTATTTAATTTGTGGAAATCAATTACCATCCTATAACCTATAATAATTCTTTGAGGAATCAATTCATCTTTATCATTAGGAACGACAGTAATACCTCCCTTCTTAGGGACACAATGGACAGGACTTACCCACTGACTATCAGCAACGGGATAGATTATACCTGCCTCAAGGAGCTTTAGTGTAAGTGCATCTAGTGCCACCCCTAGTTGGTTTTGGAGTATTGACAACAAACCTAGTTGAGGGACTAATGTGTTCGTGAGAATTGCAGGATAACACAGGTAGAAGTCCCTCATTGATTCGGTTTTTCTACCAGAGATGACCCCCAAAAATGTATGAAGACATTGAAGTCAAAGGTGGTATATGAAGATATTCACTTTGAAGACTATGACAAAAGAAGACACGTTATGAAGCCTATGGAGCTCAAAGACTTAGATCTTTCGTAGTTCTTTTTCTTTTGTGTTGAGTCATAGGAACAACCGTACTATTAAGTGGGGTCCAGGAGAACCAGTCAGAATGACTGAAGTGATGCCTAAACCAAAACCTATGTCTTCGAGTGAAGACGATGAGAGCGAATCTTGTCCAGAGCCGGACAAGTCAGCTTTGCTTGTAGCCCAAGTAAAGTTGCCATGAGAGTTTGAAATCTGACCGTTGAGACACGTGTCAGTTCCTTAGTGACCCAGGGTCATTTCGGACAAATCAAGTCGGGTTGCCAAGTGGCTATAAATAGCCCACCCCCTACAACCATAACCGGTTGGCTGCTCAGATTTCAGTGCACGGCTTTTGTCGTTTGAGAGCAACCCACCTCGAAGCCTTTGAGAGAAAATTCCTAGCGAGGAGAAAAGCCCTAACCACCCAGAGCCAGTGTAAATTGGGCATCACTTAAGTCTTCTTGTCTGTGTGGTCTGAAGACTTATTACACTTGAGGACTGTGAATCCTCCAGACGGTTAGGCGTCGCGTTCAGAGCATCCAAGAGACATTGTGGATTGCAAGTGAACGAAGTCTGTGAAGGTTTGGGAGTCTACCTTGAAGACTTACCATAGTGATTTGGCAAGGACTATGTGACCTTAGCTCAAGGAGAATACGGTGAGGACTTGGTGTCCTGAGCTGCGTGTTCAGGACTGGGTGTCCGGGACTGTGTGTCCTAAGGTTTAAATACCTAGCCGCTCCAACCAGACGTACAGTTGTCACAGCAACTGGAACTGGTCCAACACATCATTGTCTTCAACGAGTCACTGGTTTCATCTTCACTTCCTTTTTCTTACTGTTACTCATTGTGAAGCCATTGCATGCCTGCTCTATCTTTTGTCTTCACAACGTGACTGTATGATCTGTTTGGCTTCATAACTTCTTCCAACCTGATCCTTATTACACTGAAGCTGTTTGTCATTGCGCTTTCACTTTATTGAATACTTGACCATGGCTGGCCTAGTGTAATCTAACTTCCACTGCATAGTAATAGGCATAATCTTCGCTGTTTGTCTTCATAACTCCCACGTTTGAAGACTTTCATAAAAATCGCCTATTCACCCCCCCTCTAGTCGATATAACGCACTTTCATTTAGTATTTCCTTTCTTACCACTTCTTTCATTTTAGGATTCAGCCGTGGTTGATGATCATGAACTGGTTTAGCATCTTCTTCCAAATTTATTTTATGTTGACATAGAGTGGGACTAATGCCCTTAAGATCATCAAGAGTATACCCAATAGCAGCACGGTGCTTCTTCAGAGTTTTCAATAATCCCTCTTCCTCATGCTCTGAAAGGTTGGCACCAATAATAACAGGATATATCTTTTTCTCATCAAGATAAGCATATTTAAGAGTATCAGGCAACGGTTTAAGCTCAAACACGGGATCACCCTTGGGTGGAGGAGGATCCCCTAGGATTTTAACAGGAAAATTGTGTTTCAAAATAGGTTCCTGTTTAAAGAATACTTCATCTATTTCCCTTGTTTCATTCATAAACATATCATATTCATGGTCTAGCAAATATTGTTCTAAAGGATCACTAGGAGGTACGGCAATAGAAGCAAGACCAATAATTTCATCCTTACTAGGTAATTCTTCTTCATGGTGTTGTCTACTAAATTTAGAGAAATTAAATTCATGAGACATAACATCTAAACCGATAGTAACAACATCCTTTTTGCAATCTATCCTAGCATTAACAGTGTTTAAGAATGGTCTACCAAATATAATGGGACAAAAGCTATCTTGTGGGGAACCAAGAACAAGAAAATCAGCAGGATATTTAGTATTCCCACACAAGACTTCAACATCTCTAACAATTCCCATTGGTGAAATAGTATCTCTATTAGCAATTTTAATTGTGACATCAATATCTTCTATCTCAGCAGATGCAATATCATGCATAATTTTTTGTATAAGTCGTAAGGTATTGCGCTAGTACTAGAACCCATATCACATAAGCCATGATAACAATGATCATCGATTTTAACAGAAATAACAGGCATGCCTACCACATGTCTGTTTTTATCTTTTGCACAAGGTTTATCAATTCTAGTAGTCTCATCAAGGAAATGAATAACATGCCCATCAATATCATCAGACAAGAGATCTTTAACAATAGCAATATCAGGTTCAACTTTAATTTTCTCAGGAGGTGTATAAGTTTTAATATTGCTTTTACGAACCATAGTTGAAGCTTTAGCATGATCCTTAATCCTAACAGGAAAAGGTGGTTTCTCAACATAAGCGGTAGGAACTAAGTGACGGTCTTTTCTTCAACTTTAATTGGTGCAACTACTTTTACTTCTATGGGAGGATGGTATTTAAACCACTTCTCCCTAGGGAGATCAACATGAGTAGCAAAAGATTCACAGAAAGAAGCTACTATTTCAGAGTCAAGTCCATATTTAGTGCTAAATTTATGGAAAACATCGGTATCCATAAAAGATTTAACACAATCAAACTTAGGTGTCATACCTGACTCCTTACCTTCATCGAGGTGATCCCAATCTTCAGAGTTGCGTTTAATTCTTTCCAATAAATCCCATTTGAATTCAATAGTCTTCATCATAAAAGAGCCAGCGAAAGAAGTATCGAGCATGGTGCGATTGCTATTAGAAAGCCAAGCATATAAATTTTGAATAATCATCTCTCTTGAGAGCTCATGATTGGGGCATGAATATAACATTGATTTAAGCCTCCCCCAAGCTTGAGCGATGCATTCTCCTTCGTGAGGCCAAAATATATATATACATATAATCGCGATCACGATGAACAAGATGCATAGGATAAAACATCTGATGAAATTCCAATTTAAATCGTTTGTAGTTCCATGACCCCATATCATCACATAGCCTATACCATGTCAATGCATCTTCCTTCAAAGATAAAGGGAAGACCTTCTTCTTAATAATGTCTCCGGGTACACCTGCAAGCTTAATTAATCCACAAACTTCATCCACATATATTAGGTGTTCATCAGGATGCTTTGTTCCATCTCCCGCAAAAGGATTAGCTAGCAGTTTTTCTATCATACCCGAAGGAATTTCAAAGCAGAAATTTTCATTTTCAGTAGGTTCAGTAGGTTGAGGAGCAACTATTTGCTGTACTGGTCAGGGTGAAGATACCCCGAATAAGCCCCTCAGAGGATTACTTTTCATAGTAACAAGTGACAGTAAATTTCAGCACACTATATAAATTTTTCCTTACCAAATTCCACCTACCAAAGGCACTTCACTCCACGGCAACGGTGCCAGAAAAGAGTATTGATGACCCACAAGTATAGGGGATCTATCGTAGTCTTTTCGATAAGTAAGAGTGTCAAACCCAACGAGTTGCAGAAGGAAATGATAAGCGGTTTCCAGCAAGGTATTCTCTGCAAGTACTGAAATAAGTGGTAACAGATAGTTTTGTGATAGGATAATTTGTAACGAGCAACAAGTAACAAAAGTAAATAAAGTTAAGCAAGGTGGCCCAATCCTTTTTGTAGCAAAGGACAAGCCTGGACAAACTCTTATATAGAGAAAAGCGCTCCCGAGGACACATGGGAATATCGTCAAGCTAGTTTTCATCATGTTCATATGATTCGCGTTCGGTACTTTGATAATTTGGTATGTGGGTGGACCGGTGCTTGGGTACTGTCCTTACTTCGACAAGCATCCCACTTATGATTAACCTCTATTGCAAGCATCTACAACTACAACAAAAGTACACTATTAGGGAAAAGCCTAGCAGCAGCGCGGGTTTTAGGCCTATCAGTAGCGCGGGTCTATGCGCTACTGATAAGGCGCTACAGCTAACGTATAGTAGTAGCGTGCCTCCTCCCGCTCTACTGCTAAATCGACTTAGTAGTAGCGTGTTCCTGGAGGTGCGCTACTGGTAATTAGTAGTAGCGCTTCTCCCTGCCCGCGCTGCTACTATTATTTCATATTTTATTTCTTTTTTATGTCATGTTGTATTCGTACACCTTTACACAAGTTTTCATACAACAGGAATTTAGAAATTGTTTTGAGATCATAATGAGTTATTACATCACGGGGTGAAAGAACCATGGACTAGTTTCAAGTGGATGTCCATCCACTTGAAACTAATCCGCGGTTCTTTCACCCCGTGATGTAATAAATATCATCATCATCATATCATTAACAACTTATCATCATAATACATCATTGTCATATAACACCTCCTCAAGATCATCATTTTCATCAATGAGACATCACATAGCAAATTGGTCACTAGTCGTAATCACAAGTACTCCTCGTCATCAACTCTAACACATTGTATCACATAATAAACATATTGTACCTCATAGGACCTACTACATTCTCTTAGGACCTATTATATTCTCTAAGGTAAAATAGCAAAAAACAAGATAGCCCCTGACTCTCCATTATGGAGAATGGAGATTATCCTATCTCCAATTCTTGCCTTTCGCTTAATGTTACTTCCAAGAACCTCCTTGCGAGTGTCCAAACATTTTATCCATTCTTTGATTAGCATGTGTTCACCGGTTTTAGAAATCCGATATGCACAGGTGAGCTCCTTAGATTGACCTGGCTGTAGGTTCATAACTGCAAGGCGACCATTCTGATACATCAGATGAGGTACACAATCCATCGGGATTTCCTGTTGAAAAACATAGTAATAACTTTGTAGTTAGCAATGATGTAGTAGTTTTAGAAGTATGCAAAAGATGAACGGATGTCGTAATAGTAAAAAAATCTTACCAAGGTATCTCCATAGAAGTTACCATGGTTCAACACATGCACTAGTGGGACGTATTCACCATAATTTCGAGGAGTTCGATAATAGGTATTGTAATTCTCAAGAAAAGTACAATAAGCAATCAGATGACTTTTCTCCTCATAAGTTAATTCGGAGCTATCAGTGTAGTGGGTTTTGTCTACCATCTTCTGCACATTCTTTGAAGATTCAAAATAAGCTGTCAATGGAAATAAGTTGTCAACTATTTTGAAATAAACAATATAAATTAGTTAATAACTATGTTTGAGAAACTCACATTGCGGTAGAATTGGACGTGTATCAACAAGGACCCAAATGTCCATATTGTCTTGCTCGATGTCAGGATTACCAAGATCCATGGTGAAAATCATACCCTCATAAAAACCATAAATTTTGCAAAGTGCTTCCCAATTTTGGCAACCAAAATGGGTTACGCTCTGAGAATTGTATAGATTTACTTCAAAATCGATATCATGATGGGTCGTTAGGTGTATTTTGTGTGTTTCAAAATTTTGATGGTCTTCAAAACCCATCCTCTCCAAGAAATAGCGTCTTGCATGGCATGGGATAAGCTAGTCGAATTGTAAAAGATGAAAATTAGACGTTGAAATAGTTGAAGTCATGCTTAATTACGGAAAAAACACTTGTCGTTGTTGCGTACCGTTTGAACATCGAAGGTCTCCTCGAGCTTAATGCTGAAGCACCGACCTTCATCCAGCTCAACGAACCTGTCGCACATACCTCGATCATCGTGGCACCAGTTGCGCTCCCCCGGGAGACTGTCATCGTCCGAGTACGACATTTCCTATGTTCATAATTCAAAGATTAAACTTGTACAATTAAATATATGTACTAAAAAGCCTAAATTAGATATTTTTCGAGAAAATCCAGGCCACTCAATATTTCCTACATATTCTAGCACAAGTCATGCCAGAATTCACAGAAAAATCCGGCATGACCTTTGCTAAAAAAGGACATATCGAGCGCCTGAAATTTACCGGAACGGAAATTAATCAACACTCCAGCAAAACATAGGCCACTCAGAGGTGTAACCAAAACATGTCCGGGCACTCCGGCAAAACAAGCGCCTGAAACTCATAAAGGACTCATATTGACTTGGAGATTTGCCTGGTCAAACCTCGAGGTCGGAGGGGGTCGGTGACAGCGATGACGGCGGGGATGATGGAGGGGCTCCTTGATTTCTGCGAAAGCAAAAACCCTATTAATTCAACTAGTACATCCCAAATAATTGCTTAAACTAAAAAATAACAACAAATATGACATGTTCAACTAGTTCTATTAATTCAACTAGTTCTTACTAAATATAAACTTACTATAAATAGAAAAAAGTAGTTCTTTCTAAAAATAAAGTAGTTCAACTAGTTATTTTAATTTTCTTACTAAAAATACATTAGTTCTATTAATTCAACTAGTTTATTAATTTACTTACTAAACTAGTTCAACTAAAACCAAACTACTTCTATTAATTCTACTCGTTTTACTAAATATAAACTTACTATAAATAGAAAGAAAGTAGTACATCTACTACTACATCTACTACTAATTAACATCTACTACTGCTAATTATACAACTAGTTTACCATCACTACTACTAATTAATATCTACTACTAAAAATCATTATCTATGAACCCTAAATTAACATCTACTACTACTAAAATCATCTACTAACTAAGCAAAGAGAGAGG